>NC_133455.1:20335000-20482500 GCF_048565385.1 Saimiri boliviensis | reverse complement strand
TGGCAATGTGTGCTTATTAACATGCTTGAAGGCCATGGCTTGAGGGCCAGACCACAAAGGGCTTCATTTTGTAGCCTGCAACATTGTCTCAGGGCAAGATGGTTTTCCTGTCCTTAAAAGCCTTGAAACCTGAGATTGACTTGGCCTCCTTATGGGTGAAAGTCCTTTCAGGCATCTGTTTCCAAAATAGGGAAGATTTGCTCTGGCAAGTAATTTTCCTCTACAATCCGCTTATTTAGAGTTTCCAAAAATTCCTCAGTTGCCTTCACATCAGCACTCACAGACACACCACTCACATTTTCATTATATAATGAATAATGATTCTTGAATTGTTTAAACCACCCAGCGCTAGCAGTGAACTCAACATCATAGTCGAATCCAGCCTTTTTTTTCAGCATTGCAAACAAACTTTTTGCTTAGGCCGTGATCTTCCTGGTGCTGAGAAGGATCCTCTTGTATGTCTGGTCTTCGAACCTTCGAACCAGGTCAGTAGAAGTTTCTTCATGTCTGATTTGGGCTCATCTTGAATTTTTGTTAGTCTTTTTTTTTTTTTTTTGAGACAGAGTCTTACTCTGTTGCCCAGGCTGGAGTGTAGTGGTGTGATCTCCGCTCACGCAACTTTCGCCTTGCCGAGTTCAAGCGATTCTGGTGCCTCAGCCTCCCAGGTAGCTGGGACTACAGGCATCCACCACTATGTCTGGCTAAGTTTTTTGTATTTTTAGTTTGAGGTCTCGAACTCCTGACCTCAGGCGATCTGCCCACCTTGGCCTCCCAAAGTGCTGGGATTACAGGCAGGAGCCACCACGCCTGGCACTGTTTTTGTTAGTCTTGTCGCCTTCAGTGAAGCAGATCCTTAAACAGCTCCAGTCACTTTGTTCTCATTCAAGATCGTAGCACTTTCGATTGGATTTTTTCATTTCCAGGTCAGTCACTCTACGTGGCCTCTTACTGGCAACATTAGCTGTGGATTTTGTACACTTAGGAGCCGTGATGGACAGAACAAGAGCACAAAAGAAAATGATGCAGTCGTGAGTCTTGGTAAACACAGATGGATGAGGCCGCTGCTGGCCTAACATGCCATCCTGCTTTACAGCAAACTTTTCTTTCATTATTACAGATTCAGGGACACGTGTGCAAAGTTGTTTGCCATCTCAGCCACAGCTGTGTTGACTTTTGCAGCCTCCTGAACCTTGGCAAATCCTTTGACGTTACAGATAAATCTCTCGAGTATCTTCTTGCAGATGTCATTTATATACTCCTTGGTGACATCGCCCCAAGCCTAAGCAAGTTTCTTGATGTAGTTATAGATAATGTAATTCTTCCAGAATTTATCAGAATCTTCTCAGTGTCTTCCTCAGTCGCACTGATGAATATATTGTGTAATGGGGAGGTTTGGGCTTCTAGTGTATCCATAACCCAAATAGTGAACATTGTACCCAAGAGGTAATTTTCCAACCCTCAGTTCCCTCCCACTCTCCCCACTTTTGGAGTCCCCAGTGTCGATTATTCCTGTCTCTATGTCCATGTGTATCCATCATTTAGCTCCCCCTTATTGGTGAGAATATGCGATATTTGATTTTCTGTTTCTGAGTTATTTCTCATAGGAAAATGGCCTCCAATTCTACCCATGTGCTGTGAAAGACATGATTTCGTTCTTTTTAATGGCCATATAATATTCCACTGTGTGTGTTTGTGTGTATATACATATATATATATATAGTGTGTATATCTATATATACAATGTGTGTGTGTGTGCATATATATATATATTCCTCTGTGTGTGTGTGTATACACACATACCTTATGATGTACACACACACACACACACACACACACACACACACAGAGACACACACATTTTCTTTATCCAGTTATCCATTGATAGACACTTAAGTTGATTCCGTGACTTTGCTATTGTGCATAATGGTATGATAAACATATGAGTGCATGGGTCTTTTTTATATAATGATTTATTTTTGGGGGGTTAGATGCCCAATAGTGGAATTTCTGGGTTGAATGGTGGCTTCTTTTTAGGTCTTCGATAAATCCCCATACTGTTTTCCATAAAGGTTGTACCAGTTTACACTCCTACAAGTAGTGTTCCCTTTTCTCCACATCCTTGCCAACGTCTATTATTTTTTGACTTTTTAATAATCAAGAGAGCCAATCCAACTGGTGTAAGATGGGATCTCATTGTGGTTTTAATTTGCATTTCTTTGAAGATTAGTGATGTTGAGCATTTTTAAATATGTTTCTTGGCCACTTGTATATCTTCTTTTGAGAGATATCTGTTTATGTTCTTTGCCCATTTTTTAATGAGGTTGTTTGCTTTTTTTCTTGTTGAGTTGTTGGAGTACCTTGTAGACTCTGGATATTAGGCCTTTGTCAGATGCATGAACTTTTCTTTGTATAAGTAGAAAGAATACACTCTAAAATAATGATAAAGTATAGTAAATATATAAATCAGTGACATAGTCATTTACTATTATTATCAAGTATTATACATAATTGCATGTGCTGTACTTTCGTACAACTGATGGCATAATAAGTTTGATTACACCAGCATCACCACAAGCAAATGAGTAATGTGTTGTACTATGACCTTATGATGGCTATGATGTCATTAGGTGATAGGAATTTTCCAGCTCCATTATAACCTCCTGGGATCACTATTGTAGGTTTATGTGGTCCATCATTGACTTAAACATTATGTGGTATGTGATTATATTATGATCATTATAAACAGTCCAGTAAACAAACAAAATGAGGAAATAAATAATACAGAGGCTTTAGAAAGTGAAGATTGCCATAAAAAAAGGAAATAGGGGAAGTGGGTAGTGAGTGCTGAGATGATGGGTGTTGTGATTTTAAATAAGGGGTCAGAGGAAGCCTCACTGGAAGGGTGGCATTTGAGCAAAGACCTAAAGCAGGGAGGGAGTTGACTGTGTGGATAAGGGGAAGAGCATTCCAGGCAGAGGGAACAGCCAGTGCAAAGGCCCTGAGGTGTGCGCCTCCCTGCTATGCTTGTGGAACAGTGTAACTGGAGCAGTGTGAGCAAGAGGGAGTGTGGGAGGAGATGAGGTTGGTGTGATCATAGGACAGACTGTACACAGCCTTGCAGACCTTGGTCAAGTCTATGAAGTAGGGCATCTCTGGAAGACTTTGATGGAAGAATAGTGGGATCTGATTTTAAAATCTTTCTTATTTACTTAGTTATTTTTAAAATTTTTATTTTTGAGACGAGTCTCGCTCTGTCATCCAGGCGGGTGCAATGTCAGCTCACTGCAACCTCTGTTCCCAGGTTCAAGCGATTCTTGTGTCTCAGCCTTCCAAGTAGCTGGGGCTACTAGGTATGTGCTACTATGCCTGGCTAATTTTTGTATTTTTATTAGAGATGGGGTTTCACCATGTCAGGCTGGTCTTGAACTCCAGACCTCAAGTGATCTGCCCACCTCGGCCTCCCGAAGTGGGATTGCAGGCATGAGCCACTGTGCCTGGCCATCTTATTTTACTTTTAGCAGGACCACTCTGCTGTGTTGAGGGTAGACTGCAGGGCATTGAGGGCAAAGGCAGGGAGATCCATTAGAAAGCAGTTACAATGATCTGGGTGAGAGAAGAGGATGCCTGCTTCCAGGGTGTCAGCTGTGCAGGTGATAAGAGATGTTTGGATGCTGAATATATTTTGCAGGCTGAGCCTACAGAATTCGCTGATGGATCGTATGGCTTGTTTGTCTGTAAAACACTCTAATGAAAACAAATGTTTTGCTGTATCTGTAGGAATGGCTGCTAAGTATTTGATCTATGGGGGCAAGATCAATTTGTTGATAGGTAATGGTTGCTGTTGGACTGGTGCCCAGATTGTCAGATTAATTAAACTTCCAGACTGCCTGGTGCCTCATGGTCCATCTGCTTGGGCTTGGAGGAAGGGGAAAAAGATGCTAATATTAACAGTTAACATTGAGAACTCACTTTATGCCAGATACTGTGCTTAGCACTCATATCTCATGTAGTAGATAATCTTTGTTATGTACTTAGGCATTTTTTAAAAACAATCACGAATTTACAGAAAAGTTGTGAGAACAGTACCAAAGTTATTTTTCCACTGAATTACTTCAGAGTAAATTGCTACCTGCTGCCCTATCACCTAGAAATACTTTAGTGTTTATGTCCTATAAACAAGATATTCTCCTGCTTAGTCACATTACAACCATCGTAACTAAGAAATGAACGTGAATACATCATGACTGTCTAGTCCCCGGGAAAGTCCTTTGGAGTGAAAAGATCACACCTAGAATCAGGAATCACGTTTACTTGTCATGTATGTTTAATCTCCTTCAGTTTGGTATGCTTTCTCAGACTTTCTTTGGTTTTCCTCACCTTGACACTTTTGAAGATTATGGGCCAGTTTTCTGTTGAATGTCCCTCAATTTTGATTTATCTGATGTTTTCTGATGACTGAATTCAGGCTTTGCATCTTTAGCAAGAGTATTACAAAAAGGATGCTGGGTTCTCCTTGCATCTTGTTGGGTGGTACATGATTTTGATCTGTCTCATTACTGATGATATTCCATTTGAATATCACTTGATTAAAGTAGTATCTGCCAGGCTTCTACAAGTAAAGTTAGCCTTTTTCCTTTTATAATTGGTATCTATTTTGTGGGAGATACTTTGAGGCTATGTAAAAATCCCATTCCTCATCTAACTTTATCTTTCTGTCAGTCAGTTACTCAATGTATCAACTGATGATGGTATGGACTCATTGTTGCCTATTTCATTTAATGGTGTTCTAATTCACTGCTGTCATCATCCCTGGTTTGGCCAGTAGGAGCTCTTGCAAGCTGGCTCCTAGGTCTGTTTGATCTGTCCATATCATTCTTTGAGTGCCTCTTTGCTTTCTGGTACAAGATATTCCAGATTCATCTAGCACTTTTCCTTGATCCAGCCCTGCAATCAGTCATTTATCTAAAAAACCCTGCTTCTTTTTAGTGGTGAATGGTTTTTAGAAGCTAGGATCTGGATCTGGGTATGAGGTGTGCTCATCAATATTGGGGTATTGTTTTTCCCAGGTCCCTAAGAGACAGAAGTAGGGAAGATATGGATATGAATAAATAAGCATACATATGCATGCAAATATATACATATTACATGCATTGATAAACAAATATATGCATATTATGCATAATGCATTGAAAAATATATAGCTATGCATAATCAATCTATATATATCAATCTACATCAGTCTATATGTTGAAAACCATAGAACTCTAATTCTAATTCAATGCCACAGAGTTTATTCTAGTTTTCTCCCTTTCTACATTTGCAGCTCTCCTATCTAATATTGACTTAAGCGACACCCGTTATTCTTACTCTAGTAGCTTATTTGATTAATCTTCCTATGTGCGAAGAGTTTGCTTTCCTGGCCACACCCCCTGCCCTATACCAATTCCCTTCTCATCCTCTCTTGATCTCTCGCCATCTCCTTTCTGACTCTATACCACCTAATGGCTGACAAAGGGGGCAAAAAGGAAGAGCTATAAAAACTGTCTTTTGGTTGGGTGCGGTGACTTACCCCTGTAACACCAACACTTTTGGAGGCTGAGGCAGGAGGGTTACTTGAGGCCAGCAGTTTAGCAGTTTGAGGCTATGGTGAGCTATGATTGCACTCCAGCCTGGGTGACAAAGTGAGACCCTGTCTCCAAAACAAACAAAAATCCCAAAACTATTTTTTAAAATCCTATTTTATAGCTGGACAAACTGAGGTCCAGGAAAAGATTAAGCAACACACCCACAGCTAGTGTGCAATAGAGGAGGGTTTAAAATTTAGAAAGTCTAAGTCCAGCCCTTGCTCTTGATTAACCCTTAGCCCACAGCGATGTATGTATAGGGTGATGAATAGATTCTCATGGGATCTGACAGCTGGGCAGTGAAGCCCGGGAAGAATCGACAGGCTCTGATCATCTACCAATCTGCTTGGTACCATCTTTAGAACAGGGAAAGGAGTCTGCCTTCATTCTATCACTGGCTTGTTCCTGGCCCCACAGAGCCTTAGTTTCCTCAACTGAAAAATAGAGATAATTATAGTGCCTACCTCAGAGGGCTCGTGTGAAGAAGCAATGTGATGATGTGTGGAATGCTTCATCTAGATACACTCTTGGGTCCCTGAGTCTCAGACTCATGCTGCACCCACTCCTGTGGAATACAGAATGGTGGCTGGGAGCAGGATGAGACCTTGGGGGCTTCATTTAGCTCTTTGGTGCCTCAGTTTCCTCAAGTGCAAAATAGAAGTGTGGGATTTAAAGTCAGATAGACCTAAGTTCAAATCTTGGATCTACTACTCACGTAATAGATGGCTTTGAGCAAGCCAGAGCCACTCCCTAAGCCTTAGTTTTTCCATCTGACAAGGGGGTTAACTATAGCCCCTGCTTTCTTAGGCAAGTGTGTGGATTCTGTGGGGAAATGTGTGTAGAAGACCTTGAAGAGAATTGGCCCGTGGAAAGTGGTTGGTAAATATGCACCTGGGATTCTTGTTTAGGTTTTAGGAAATAGAGTGTTTTATTTAAAAGGCAAAAATAGTAACTAGAAACACTATTTGGTCTACACATATAAAAGGGATCTTCTTAGAAGGGAACGGTTTTCATCTCATTATACAGATGAGTCAACTGAACCTCAGAAAGAGTAAGAGGCTCTTGATAGGAAGCAGCTGTGAGGTTCAGAGTTTTGCATCCTGTTCATTCTTCAGAATGTTCCCTTAAGAGTGGGTGTGCTACCTTCTGTGAGCAATTAATGGAGAGCGATTTTGGAAGCACTTCTGCCAATTAAAATGAAAACACGTTGTTTCTGTGGCAGTGTTAAACAAACTCCCCCCACTCGCCACCCACCCCCCAAGTCAAAGAACCCAGTGCATTTTGGGTTGGTGGTCACCTGCAGCTGTACCTGAGGTGCAACTGTATACTTGAGGTGTTTGAACATCAAAGCAGGGATCATCCCTCCTCTCTACACAATGAGGACAAAATTTCTTTCTTCTGACTGACATATAATTGTGCCAGAATCTCAGTAGGGAGGAGGGAGGACAAAATGCTGAAAGTCATTCTGTACCTTTACAAAATTATTTACTCTACATTCATTGAGCAGAGCAGCTTTGCTTTCTTTGGGTTTCGATTGACTTTTCTTCTTTGGTCTACCATGTATTGAGTGCTTACTGCATGAGTGACTCTGCATGAAGCTCTTTATCTATTGTAAGGGAGTGTTTCCCTGGTGTGTCTCCCATTCGACTCATTCCAGATTAATCATTTCTCCAATTAAGTCTAACTCCAAAGAAACACAATGCTGGCCAAAGAAGTTTTAGCATGATATATCTTTACGTATGCATCCATCTATCCAACCAACCATCCATCCATCCATCCATCCACCCATCCATCCTGTGAGGAAAGTATTGTTATTTCCATTTATAGATCAGGAACCCAAAGCTCAAAGAGGTTGTGATATGCCTAAGGCCACACAATGAGAAGCAGTGCTGGTTTTTGCTATATGCAAAATGGGAGCTCATTTCTCTCCCATGGTGTATGGTAGAGATCAGCAAGCATTTCTCAGAATGGGCCAGGTAATAATTATTTTAGGTTTTGCAAGCTATGTGATTTCTTTCTCAACTGCTGAACTCTGGGTGAGTTCAGTACCAAAGCACTGTAGTAGGAGAGCAGCCATAGACAATATGCAACTGAGTGGGTGTGACTGTATTCCAATAAAACTTTGTTTACAAAAACAGGTGGCAGGCCAGATTTGGCCCATGGGTCATAGTTGGCCAACTCCTGTTTTATGGTCCTGTCAGTCATTGTGACCCATTCTTCCTAAACCCCTAGCTATAGGGGTGTGTGCATGACGAGGCTGGGGCAATCAGAGGAGACTTCTCTGGGACTGAAAAATTCATGGTGAAGAAGTATTCTTTCCGGTGGGTTTCTAAGCTTGAAGAATAAGAACATGGAGCTGGAGGTGGCTATAACGTAGAGTGAAGCTAAGCAGAGATGAGGATGGCCAAGTGACTGGTGTGTGTGTATATGTGTGTGTGTGTGTGTGTGTGTGTGTGTGTGTGAGAGAGAGAGAGAGAGAGAGAGAGAGAGAGTGAGAGAGAGAGAGAATGAAAATTAGTTATGCTTCTGGATTAAGTCAAGCCTGATTGAACAGGATCTCACTCTGCTGCCCAGATTGGAGTACAGTGGAGCAAACTTGGCTCACTGCAGCCTTGACCTCCTGAACTCAAGCGATCCTCCCACTTCAGTCTCCCAAGCAGTTGGGAGTGTTACCATGTCTGGCTAATTTTTTTTTTGGTAGAGATGGGTTTTTGCCATGTTGCCCAGGTTGGTCTTGAACTCCTGGGCTCAAGCAATCCTCTCACCTTGGCCTCCCCTGCAGCTGGGACCACAGGCATGCACCACCATGCCCACTGTCTTTATGATATAATCCTAACTTCTCACCATGGCTCATAAAGCCCTGCCTTCTTCCTTCGTGATCTGCCCTTCACCCTTTCTTACCTCCAACCTTTCCACATGTACTCCACGCTTAAGTCACATGAACTCCCAGAATTTCCCTTGTACCTCTCTCTAAGCCTTTGCACATGCTGTTCCCTTTTCCTGAAATGTCTTAACCTTAATATGTAAAATGTCTTAATATGTAAAAAATTATTTTTATTCATTTTTATAGAGACAGGGTCTCACTGTGTTGTTCTGGCTGATCTTGAACTCCTGGACTCAAGTGATCTTCCTGCCTTTGCCTTCCAAAGTGCTAGGATTACAGGCATGAGCCACTGTACCTGGCCCCATAAATTCTTATTTATTCATTTATTTGCTATAATTGGTGTGAATTGGGTTTCTGTCACTCAAACCCAGGAGTCCAGGCCAATATACCCCTGGTGCACTGGCCTCATTATCTCCTGCTACTGTCTCATTTTTTTTCTGTGTGATAAGAAATGCTCACCCAAAGCTACCGAATCACAACTTTCCAGCATATAAATGCAGAGAAAGAGATTGTCTTCCTCACTTGTTTTACCAGAACATCCAAAAAAAGACCACTGATGGCTAAGCTTGGGTCCCATGTCCATTCCTAAAATCTCACTTTGTTCAGAAGGATGGCAGACTCTGGTTGACTGATTGGCTGGGTCTGGGTCAAAGGCCTACTCCATGGCTGGGAATGGGATGGAGAAAGAAGTGTGGGGACATGTTCTGAGAAGCTCAAGCCAACAGTTCCCAAAGGGGATAGTTTTTGTGCTGAGTCTTGAAGACTATGTAGTTAAAAGGTTAAGACATTTCAGGAAAAGGTAACAGCATGTGCAAAGGCTTAGAGAGAGGTACAAGGGAAATTCTGGGAGTTCATGTGGCTCAAGCATGGAGTTCATGTGGAGAGGTTGGTGACAAGAAAGGGTGAAGGTCAGACCAGGAAGGAAGAAGGCAGGGCTTTATGAACCAAGACAAGGAGTTAGGATTATGTCCTGAAGGCAATGGGGATATATTTTGGGGATTAAGCAGAAGGTAACCAATCAGGTTTTCTCTCCAGAAAGTAGCTTTTGGGTGAAGGTTGGAGAATGGGCAGAACTGGATGGCATGGAGACCAGTAAGGGATATTTGTAGTTATCCAGGCAGGTGGAAGTAAATGTGGGATGTGAAACATATCTTCTGGATGTAAGAGCTGAAAACAAATCTCCTATATATAGTTTACTAGAGGCCGGGAAGTGATAAATGGGAAGTGCCGCTGGATTGGCCCCCTAGGGGTTTTGGTTCCAGTGAATTGTCCTTGTCTTCATTATAAGGGAAAGAGAGAAAGGGGCTGAAACCTAGGGCGGTGGAGGGCAACTTCAAGTTTTGAATGGAAGGTAGCAAGGAGGTCACCTGCTGATAACTGTAGGAGATGATTTTTCCGGTTTGCCTCACATCGCCTCCGCTTACCTGATTTCAGCACTGAGAGGATGGACAGCGCCATGACCCCGCGTCTCTGATGGACTGCATGGTCTCCAAGCTTTTCTGTTTCAGAGCTCTCTTCCATATCGCAGAAGGCTACTCAGTCTGTGGCTGGAAGAGCTGGGGAGCTAACACTCTCATAAGTCTCTCTCATTCCATGGCGTGTGGGATAAGAATTGGTGGATAAATACCCCAGACTGTCCTTCAGACGGACATTGTGAGGCACATTACCCATGGTCCATTGGAAGCTTCCCAGCAAGGTTAAACCGTAGTTGCCCACAGAGGTAACGAGTTCACTAATACATCTTTAGTGGATTTTCTTCCTTTTTCATCTCACTATCCTACTGCCTCATCCCTGTACCCAAGATCACCTCTCAGATAAACAATCTGTACCCGAGTCCATACCGTAGGCTTTGCTTTTGAGGGAGTACAAACCGAGATGGTCCCCAACTTGGAATACAGGAACAAATGCCTCTGCTCATGTGAAACAGAGCTATGACTCTGTAGAACTTATATACATAGGGAATGTCAGAACAAAAGGAGACTTAGAAACAATCCAATCCTATCTCATTCTTGAAACTTGTGTGTCAAAGGGTCATAATGTCTTACTCACAGGATTCAGACTATCCAGGGTTGAATTCTGGCTGTTCTATTTGCTAGAAATTGACTAATCACTTAACCTCCTTATGCCTCAGTTTCCTCAACTGTAAAGTAGGGATAATAATTGTCCTTATCTCAGAGGTTAAATTTTATGGAGATTAAATAAGTAAATCTAGGTAAAGGTTTGAGAACAATGCCCAGCACAAGACCACATCAGGCATTCTATATGTTTTAATTGTGTTATCATTTAATTGCTGCTGTTTGTTTGAATTGGAATGTTTGCTTGATTTGGGCTATTAGCAGGCTTTCCTGAAATTTCTTTTATCTTTTCTCCCCTAACCTTAGGCTCTCTTGTCAGAGTTTTGGTCTATCTCCTTTATTGCATAAGGAGATTACACTTATTTTGGGAAAACCAGTTGTGAATTCATTTGATAAAGAGGAAGCATTGTCTTGTGATGTGAATGACCTCCCATAACTGTTTCATAAACTCAGATTTTAGAAACATCGTATTTCCTGAAAGCTACTTTGCCACTGCAAAGCCTTCCTGAGCCATATACAGCCTTTGTAGCAGGCACAGTTACTGCAAAGGCACAATCTAAGGGAACTTAGGGTGAAAACTTGAAGTTCAAGACTAGCAGGCCAGCTCCCTTGCTACTCACTTGACACATGCATTGATGTACCAGACAACTCCAACTGCTTGCCTTTACCTGAGTTGGGAATCAGGTTCTGCAGATTCAGCCATGGTTGCAGCCACAATGTAGGTCACTGACAGGAAATTATCTTGCTGCTGTTTCAGACAGAAATGGAACTTAATAGCGTATGTCTTTTTTCCTCTGCTGTGTGGTGCCAGGGGCATTTTAGTGGTTCAGGGACGGTAAGGGATATGTCTAAAAGCCTTACATTTTAGGATCCTATTTCATCCTTCAGATGGGTGGCTACATTCTGGATTTTCTTCCCTGGACAGTCTTTAGTCCTCACTGTCATCATTCTCCTTGCCTTTGGAGCCAGACTGTGCCTTCCAGCTCTGACACTTACAGCTGCTGTGGGCTTAACCTGAAACTTCTCATGTTTCACTGCTACAATCCAGCTGGGCAGTTGATGATGTGAAAATAGGACTGCTTTAGTTTCCCCTTCGCATTTGGAACCTGGGGAAATAAGTGTCTGGAAGACTTTTTTCTTCAGCTGCAAATTTTTTTCTGGTCAAAGCAAACTGAATTAAAAAGCAGTAGTTTGAGTGGCAAAGATTCCTGAATCAGAGAGCTTGGTCCGGGAAGAGATGCCTGCACCTGCAAAGTAGGTTCTTAAAGGTAAAATGGGGAAAGAGAAGAGTCTCTCAGTGCTGCCCCTCAGAACATCTACCTTGCCCCAAAGCAAAAGTCCTGAGAAACTGGGTAAACCACATTTTTCAAGGCCAACTCTCAGTGTCGTTGTTACCATATGTTCAGATGGGTTTTATCTTAATTATGATTTATTTCCAGTTAGCAGGTCTTAGCTTTAATTGATTCTCCATCACCACTTAGAATCACTGATCTGATCCTGTCTACCTACAACATTTCAATGGCTTCTAAGGTCTGAAGATAAAGACCTGAATCCTCACTGAGGGGACCTTACCTCACCTCTGCAGCCTCATCTCAAGCCACTGTCTTGTTCTCTGCTCCAGCTACAAAGGCTTTTTCTAAGTTCCTTAAAAGCAGAGTGCCTCACTTCCTTCTGCTGCAGGATCTGTGCACATGTTATGTTTCTCTGAGTTATATTTCTTTCTTTCTAGGTAATCTCATTCAGCCTTAAGGTTTCAAATGTTATGGATGTGCCGGCAACTCCCAGATACACATCTCTAGCCCCAACCTCTACCTTGCATTGCAGAATGGTATACATACCTAGGAATTGTATATATACTCACAGCTTCACTTGAATGTTCATTAGGAAGCTCAAATAATGTCAAAGGTAGCCCTTAATTCTTCTTCCCACCCTGGATCCTCTTTTCTCCAAGTGTTCGTCTTGGCAAATGGTACCACTCTTTGCCTAATTGCTCAGGCAGAAAATGCAGGAGTAATTTGTGATTTTTTTCTGTATAAGTCAGAGTCCTAGTGGGAAGCATGGCACACTGAAATCAGGATAATTTAAGGAGGATTTATTTATAAAGGGACTGATTAAAAAGATGCGAATGAAGAGAACACCCAGGGACAGTGCAGGAACCCGGGTCTAGAAGCAGAAGAGCTGTTACCATTCCTGGGCAGAGATGAATGAAATGAGAGGAAGAGAGAGAGGATGCTGGAACACAGAAGGAGAGAATTGTTTAGAGCAGGCCACCTTAGAGGACCACTGAGGTCAGGGGACACAGCCATCCTGAGGCAACTTTGCAAAGAAGAAGTTGGGGATAAATATCTTACCCTTATTCTTCTGCTTCATCCGATCTCTTACTCCCCATTGGAACAGTGGATGGCCTGAGAAGGAACTAATAAAATGTTGTTGAATGAATGGATGGCAAGTTCTCCGCATCTCTCTTTACCTAGTGAAGCCTGATATATCCTTCAGACCTCAGATCAAATGTCTTTTCCTCCAGGAAGTCTTCTCTGACATCCCTAGACTAGATCACCCCCCAACATTATACACTTCATGGCTTCATTCATAGCCCATTGCACGCTGTAATTATACATTTGTGTGATTATTTAATTGATCTGTCTCTTTATGGCCCAGCTGTATGATCCATGGTGGCAGGGATCATATTTATCTTACTCACCATTCATCCCCTGTACCCAGCACAATGCCTGGCCTACAGGTGGCCCCCCAAAATGTTTATGAAACGAGTAAATCAAATTTCTCTAAAACTGTTCCTCTTGAACATGTAGATAATGATGTATAAAGAGCTCTTAAAGTGACCAGTGATGCTTTGGGAAAAGTCAGCAACCCTCCAATTTTTCTCTGTAAACTGAGTTTCCCTCTGGTTCATTTTAAAAAGTAAGTGGCATCAGTGACAGACTGATAAAGAAAAGGTGGCACATATTCACCGTGGAATACCATGCAGCCATAAAAAAGAATAAGAATAAGTTCATATCCTTTGCAGGAACATGGACAAAGCTAGAAACCATCATCTTCAGCAAACTAACACAGGAACAGAAGCACTGCATGTTCTTACTCATAAGTGGGAACTGAACAATGAGAACACATAGAAACAGGGAGGGAAACACTGCACACTGGGACCTGTTGTGGGTAAGAGGCAAGGGGAAGGAGAGCATTAGGACAAATACCTAATGCATGTGGGGCTTAAAACCTAGGTGATGAATTGGTAGGTGCAACAAACCACCATGGCACATGTCTACCTATGTAGCATACCCACATGTTCAGCACGTGTCCCAGAACTTTAAAGTTAAAAAAAAAAACAAAACAAAAAGTAAGTGAACAGATAATGAATTAACAGTGAAGCATCCTCAGTGCTGCCTTGATTTCACATCCTCAGAATGCCTCATGGCTTTTATTATCTTGGGTTCAGAATATAATGCCAACAGGGATTTATATGCAGACATTTATCTTCCTTACAGCTTCATGAGCAATGAAAATGAATAAGACTCTTTCTCCTTCTTCTATTTCAAATCCCATCTGAATCCACAAAAGAGAGAAATATATCAGTGATAGCCAGAGTTGCTGGGTAAGGTTGTGTAGGTTGCTCACTGCTCAAGGGTAAGAGGTAACTGGGAAGGAAGTCCAGCCCGAACTCCGTTTACCACGTGGGGTGGGGCTGGAGGAAGGATACCTTTTCTTAATTTGCACAGAGGGCCATATGAACTAGAAGTGGTCCTGAAAATGGCAATTAGGAGTAAAGCTGGCTTGTGATAGCTACATCATTTACCCTAATTGGATCATTCCATGTCATATGATTGTATCAAAACATCACATGTACTCCATAAGTATATACAATGGTCATGTGCCCATAATAATTAATTTAAAAAGAATAAAGCTGACTTGAGTTCAAGGAAATGTTGGCCAAAAAGCCTGATCAGTACACTGTCACCTATTCATTTTGGCCATCGATGCTTAAAAGTTTCCCTATGATTATTTTATTTAATTACAAAGCTAATATACATTTTCATAAATAAGCCCATATCACAAAGAAATAGAGTAAAAAGTGAAAGAATTATTTCACCCTCTCACAATCCATAAAGCCAGTCACTCTTAGGAGTTTTCTTGGTCTACTTTCAGATTTTTAAAATGTTTTTAGAAACATGTTTTCTTGAGCATACACACATGTGTTCAACATTAATGGTTTACATAAATGAGATCATACTGTGCAGATTGTCCAGCTACTTGTTTTCTTTGCTAATATATCTTGAACATTCTTCTTGTAGCACATGAGGGTCTACCTCATTCTTTCTTTTTCATGGCCATAATATTCTATTGTATGGCTATAGCATACTTTTTTTTCAACTGTGTTAATGAAAATGACTAAAAGACCGATTGATACTTTTTATTTGCTGGATATTATAGCATAATTTATTTAATCAGTCTCCAATTGATGGATATGTGGATTTCCCCCAATGTTTTATTACTATAAACAATGTTATAGTATCCATATTTGATATATATTTTTTAGTACATGCACAGCTATTTCTGTAGAATTTATTTTCAGAAATGATATTGATAGATTAAAGAATGTGTGTATTTAAAATGTTAGATATTGCCAAAAACTTCTTAAGAGGCGATATCTGTTTACTCATTTACTCATAGGAAATCAAAGGCTTTCAACCCTTTGCTTCTTTTTTTTTTTTCTTTGAGATGGAGTCTTGCTTTGTTGCCCAGGCTGGAGTGCAGTGGCACAATCTTGGCTCACTGCAACTTCTATTTCCTGGGTTCAAGTGATTCTCATGCCTCTGCCTCTTGAGCAGCTGGGATTACAGGCGTGCATCAGCATGCCCAGCTAATTTTTGTATTTTTATTGGAGGTGGATTTCAACATGTTAGCCAGGCTGGTCTCCAGCTCCTGACCGGAGGTGATCCACCTATCCTGGAGCTCTTTTCTTCTGAGCTCTTGAGTAGCACACAGAATAAGAGGGTATATATATTAGTTAACTGTTACTGGTTCACTATTACTATGTAGCAGAGCACCCAAAATTTAGTGGCTTAAGACAACAACCATTGATTCAGTTCATGATTTTGTGAGTTGCAGATTTAAGCTGGATTGAACAATGGGTTGTTATTTAGGTCTAGGCTGGGCTTACCTGGTCTTGGCCGGGCCTTATCTGTCTTGATCAGTTGGGGCCTAGGTGATAAGGGATGCTTTTGGCTGGGATGAGTTATATCTGCTTCACCTAGTGTTTGACCCTGTATTTCAAGCTTGTTCTCGGTGACAGTTCCCAAGAGAGAACAAAAGCATATGAAGTCTCTCAAGGCACAGGCTTCAGATTGCACACCACCACTTTCATGAGATTTCAGTGGCCAAAACAAGACACGAGGCCAGCCCAGATTTAAGGGGTGGGAAAGCAAACCTCACCTCTAGATGTAAGGATCTGCAAAATCATGTTGAAAAGGGCATGGATATAGGGAGAGCATTAACTGGGACCATGAATGCAATTAATCAGCCACAGTGGGGAGATGCCCAAGTTTAGTTGTTAAAAAAACTTGGCGTTAAGACACTGTTCAGATTTCTGAGCCACCAGTCATCAGTCATTTACTTCAATGATTAGATTAAAAAGGTAGTGGGTGATTGTATCTGACTTTGAAAAATGAACATGAAAGCACTTGGCAGGGGCCAGTACCTATTCTGGCCTCTTAGTATTAGTTAGATACAGATTTGGCTGGTATCAAGAGACCTAAAATGAGATAAAAGGTTATTTCTTGTAAGAGAACTTGTGTCATAATTTCCCAATCACTAGGGTGCCAGGCACCTTCTACCTGGTTGCTCTGCCATCCTCAACTCATGGCTATCATCTCATGGTCTAAAACGGCTATTTCAATTTCTACCACCATATCTACATTCCAGTATGAAAGAGGGAAGGGGAAATGGAGGCATGCCTCTTCCCTTTGAAAGAACTGTCCCAGAGATTGCACACATCACTTTTGTGCACATCTCATCAGACAAAAATTCTCATGGCTACAGTTAGCTACAGCTAGTTTGGGTGACTATGTGCCCAGGTAAAATTCAAGGAATCTATTAAGAAAGGAGGGAAGGAAGATGGATATTGAGGGACAAGCTCTATGTTCCCTATTGCAATTTCCCCTGGCAGACCAGAGCTTTATGAATAATTGCCAGTCAATGAACTAATGACCAGATCTGCAGCATGGGAATTACAGGCACTATTCAGTTTACAAATTACAGGGTAGCAGAGAGTATATGAGTAGTCTCTGGAGGCCAACAGACTGGGGCTTTGTGTTAGTCAGGGTTCTCCAGAGAAACAGAACCAATAGGATCCATCCATCTATCTATACACACACACACACACACACACACACACACACACACACACACCCCAATAGGATATATATACACAACAGGATATATATACACACATATACATATATATATGTATGTATATCCAAATTTTAGTGGCTTAAGACAACAACTATTTATTTAGCTAATGATTTTTTGAGTTGCCTAAAATTTAGTGACCTAAGACAAGACACACACACACACACACACACACACACACACACACACACACAGTCTTTCTCATATATGCATGAGACAGAGATTGGGATTGAGATTTTGATGAACTGGCTCATACAACTATAGGGCTGGCAAGTCTCAAATCCGCAGAGCAGGCAGGCAGGTTAGAAATTCAGGCAAGAGTTGATGTGGCAGTCTTGAGTCGGAAGGCTGAAAACTCAGGCCAGACTTCTGCCTTGCAATCTGGAGGAAGAATTTCATCTTCTTTGGGGGACCACCATCTTTGTTCTTAAGACCTTCAGCTGATTAGATGGTGCTTGCCCACATTACAGAAGGTAATCTGCTTTACTTGAAGTCTTCTAATTTAAATGTTGAACCTCTCTAAAACAAATGGTTCCACAGCAACGTGTAGACTGGTGTTTGACCAAACAGCTGGGCCCCATGGCCTAGCCATCACGGGCTTTGATACCAGTTTTGCTGGTGACTCACTGTGTGGTTCTCTGAGCTATGTCATTTCACAGGGTTGCGGTGAGATGCCACGCCATGGAATGGAGAGGACTCAGCACAGCACTTGGCTCACGGCACACTGCTGCTCTCCCTATGGCCTCCTAGCACTCACCTCTGCACAATGATGGTTGTTCACCCTGTGGGCTTCAGGCTGGTCCTGGGGACATACTCACCTGTCCTTAGGATAAGCTGGAAGGGCCAGATCAGGCGTCCCCAAACTTTTTGCAAAGGGGGCCAGTTCACTGTCCCTCAGACCGTTGGAGGGCCGCCACATACTGTGCTCCTCTCATTGACCACCAATGAAAGAGGTGCCCCTTCCTGAATTGCGGCGGGGGGCCGGATAAATGGCCTCAGGGGGCCACATGCGGCCAGCAGGCCGTAGTTCAGGGACGCCTGGGCCAGATAGTTAATGTCCGTGGAAGCAACTCTCAGACAGATTAGATCTAGGGTGACCAGCCCTCCTGGTGTGCCCAGGACTGTCTCATTTTAGGACTAAGAGTCTCATATTCCAAGAAACCTTGCAGTCCTAGGCCTACCAGCGCGGCTGCCTGGTCTGCTTTGGCTCCCAGAGTCCCTACAGTTGCCTGTGTATCAGGCCAGCCGGAAGTGTCATGGCATCTAGACCCCACGTCAGCCCTCAATACTGATGGGGAGTTAATAGCCAACTTACCTTCCCCCGGTTGGGATTTCTTTGAGGTCTGTCCTACACCAGGTCCTTGAGTTTCCCAGCAGGAGTTCCCCGAAGGCACCCACAGCTCATTATGCCCACCATTTCCTGGCTTTCTTCCCTCTCTGTCTCATTTCCTATCGTCTCCAGGTGCTTCCTGGAAACCCCTTCTAAATACACCCTTGTATTCTTCTGGAAGAACCAATCTTGGGCAATACAATTCAAGAATCATTATCACCAAACACTTTTTCTTCTCTCCTTTGATCCTCACAGTAACGCTGTGAGGGAGGTAGGCCATGGATTGTCATTCTTGTTAGGAGTGTCACCATTTTCCTTTTTCTTTATATTTATCTATTTATTTTATTTTTTGGAGACAGGGTCTTGTTCCATTGCCCAGGCTGGAGTACAGTGGCATGAACACGGCTCACTGCAACCTGAAACAACTCAGCTCAGGTGATCCTCCTGCCTCAGACCCTAGAGTAGCTGGAACTACAGGTGCACTCCACCATGCTTAGATAAGTTTTAAAATTTTTGTAAAGATAGATTCTTGTTTGAAAATTAAAAAAAAATCTGTGGGTACATAGTAGGTATATATATTTATGGGGTACATGAGATGTTTTGATACAGGCATGCAATGTGAAATAAACATATCATGGAGAATGGGCTATTCATCCCTTCAAGCATTTATCCTTTGAGTTGCAAACAATCCAATTACACTCTTTAAGTTATTTTAAAATGTACAATTAAGTTATTATTGACCATAGTCACCCTCTTGTGCCAATAAATAGTAGGTCTTATTCATTCTTTCTTTTTTTTTCCTACACATTAACCATCCCTACTATCCTTCCCAGCCACTGGTAATGATCTGTCTACTCTCTCTCTCCATGAGTTTAATTGTTTTGATTGTTAGATCCCACAAATAAGTGAGAACATGTGATATTGAGACTGATTCTTGCTATGTTGCCCAGGCTAGTCTCAAACCCCTGGTTTCAAGCGATCCTCTCACCTCAGCCTTCCAAAGTGCTGAAATTACAGGTGTGAGGTGCAGGACCCAGCCTATTTTTTAATTTTTTGAGACAGGGTCTCTGTTTGTTGCCCAGGCTGGAGTGCAGTGGTGCGATCATAGCTCACTGAAGTGTCAAACTCCTGGGCACAAGTGATCTTCCTGCCTTAGCCTCCTGAGTAGCTGGGATTACAAGTGTGTACATCACATCTGGCTAATTTTTCAATTTTTTTTTGGTAGTGATGGGGTCTTGCTGTGTTGCCCAGGCTGGCATTTTTATATAGAAGTTGAGAAAATGAAGGCGCAGAGACTCAGAGTGGCAAGAGACCGCCTAACAACTAAGGAGGGACAAAGAGGAGCCTCTGAGATGTGTACTGAACCTTCTGTCTCCGTGTGCCACCCCCACCCCCACCCTCATGTCACTATGACCTCTTGCAGTTAGTGGATTTTGCTGTAGTGGGCATCACATGGCACATGTAGGTATCTGATGAATGCTGGACCTCGCTTGTCGGATTTGCAACAGCTCTGAGTGGAGGCGGTTTGGGCTTTGCCACTTTATGACTTTATTTTTATCTAAAGGGACTCCTGACACAGAGGAGAGAGGGATTGTCTTGAGTCTTCTGAGGTGGACGAAGCCTCTCAGGCTTCCCCGACCCCCAGCATCCAGAGGTAGACAGTGCATAGATTTGTTATCTCTGACCCTGTTCCAGGAATCCATCAAGATAGCAGGATAAGAATGTTTTCATCCCACACACCCATGGATCAGATATCCAAGCTTTTATTTCAGAAGCCCCTGCAAGAGAGACACAAAAGCAGCTAGATAATCCCTTATCTGATGGGCAATAGAAAGTTATAAGCAGGGGTTTATTTGGAAAAAAAAAAAAATCCACATTCTCGCTCAGGGGCTTTACTCCCCTGGTTTATTTTAAACATCATAAGAGAAAGTCAGGACTGGCTTTTCAGTTTGTCACAGCAGCTGTAGACTAAAGAATTCTAAGCAGTAAGGTCCCTGGTGGCAGTTTCCAAACCCGTAAAACAGCAGCAGTCTCTCTCTGCTCCAAATGGACAGCCTTTGCAGAAGCATTTTAACCAGATCCCTCTATCTATTATCTCTGTCAAAGCTAAAACCACACCAGGCAGGTTTCATGTGTCCAAAGTTTTATTATTCGATACCAGAACTTGCTACTTCCTTGCTAAACGAAAGAGTTTTGTTTTGTTTTTCTCCGTTGACTTATCTCTAGTATTTTCTTGGGAGGCATCTGGTTTTTCTGATACTGAGAACACTCTTTCACATTTCTTGGAGGTTCACGAAGGACCAGAAATATTAGAACAGGTGCTAGAGACTAACTCGTCACCCTCAAAAGGTATTTGCAGTGCCTGTAGACTTTACTCAGGTCCAGAAAACCGATATGAATGGGACCATTAACTGTATGCCAGCACGGAGCTCTCTCTGTCAAGACAACCATGTAAAATACAGAGATGATTCTCCCCATCTTGCAGGTGAGAAGACTGAGGCTCAAGAGGCTTAAATGACCTGCTCAAGGTCCTCCTTCTGGTAGAAGGCAGAGCCTGGGTTTGAACACAAGATGGTTTGATTTGAAAGCCCATTGTTTCATTTTTGCTTTGCTTTATTACTCCAAAGAGGCAAAAGTTTGGTTGGTAAGGTTTTTTTTTTTTTTGAGGGATCCTTGACCTCTGGAGGGTTTTGCTTTCTGGCTTTGGATGTATCTGAAGGGCTGTGTATATGTTGCTGTCTGTGCGAACTTGCATTCTTGAAAATCGGATGTTTTCGGGGTCATATGAGCCAGTTCTTGTGGTTCTATCAGTGAGGATCCTATCAGGAAAACAGAAATAATGCTGAGTTTTTAAAACAGAGAAATGTAAATACAGGAACTGGTTAAACAGGGGATGATGATATCAGAGATCCAGCTATGGCAGAAAGCTGTCACCACCTGAGGCGGGTGAGAGAGAGAAAACAAGGTAGAGTCCAGGAGCTGAGACCTCCCAGTGGAAGCTGGAGCCAGGGCAGGCCTGCCCAGCAGGGGCTGGAGCCACAGAGGAGACACAGCTCCTGGGAGGAAACCTGCCTGTGGCCCAGATGGGGGAGAAACACCCTGGCTTCTCCCTTCCTTATGCCCTCCGATCTCTACATGGGCCTCCCGTTGGCAGCGCGGACCTGAAGCCAGTTAGCAAAGGAGCCCAGGCAACCAGAGCAGAGGGGACCAGGATGGCCTCTGAGGGTGGACAGGGGTCCCAGGCTGGCGCAGATGTCAACTGAGCGCATACCATGCATCACATTGACTTTCCCGCTGTCTTGCCTTACAATGTCACCCAGGCTGTGCGCTCATTTCTGGGTTTCCTTACCAGCCACCAACACTTGGGTGCAAGGGCTCTCGGCTGAATCTACTCATCAAAGCTGCCTTGGGCTTTTTCTCACCAAGTCTCTTCCCTGCCTCTCTCCCCAGCAGGGTTAAACTCACAAAGGAAACTGCAATATTGGTGTGACTTTACTTGATTTCGAAATTGGATTCTGGCCCCAGATAATAACTTTAGATGCCAATAAGAGAGTGACTAGGCCCTCCTTTAAAATGCCACTTCATTCCCTTTTGTCAGCTCCCAGGAGCTCTTTGGAAGAAACCTGAAGAGGTGGGAGGAAATTGTGCAGGGGAAAGGCCCTTTTGCTGAGAGCAGTAAATTATTCAGGTGCTCTAATGGCTTGGAGAACGCCAGGCCTGTCTCCCTCTAGAGCACACCGTCCACAGTGCTAATGACAGCTGGAAAAACGTCTTGCTCTTTGCATATGCTGAGAGACATCTTGGCATCGCTGTGAGCTGTTCTTGGAGGCTGAGCTGAACAGAAAGAGAAGCAGCCGGAAATTAAATGACAATATTAGGGAGAAAGGCAGAGGAAGAATGAGGGGGTAAGGTAGCTTTTCTGCCTTGCTAATGATGGAACGTATACTGCCTAGCCTGTGTTTTTTGGATTTCTCCTGTGTGAGGTTTTCTAGTTCAGTAATTACCGCTGGCTGTAGAGTGATGTTTTTTGTTTTTGTTTTTGATAGAACTTCTTTATGGATCTGTAAAAAGATAGTTCCACTCTGGTGAAGTGCTCAGGAAGTTGAGCAACTGGAGAAAGAATTACACCCAGCAAAGGAACCCCATGGTTTTTGGAGGCTGACCAATCAAAGCCCTCTTGTAGAACAGGCCTTGCTTACAAGTGCAGGGAAATAGGACCCAGCTCCCGTCCAGGGTAATGGTGAAAGCAAAAGTAAAACAAGAACCATGGGACCCAGTGTCAAAAGCATGAGCTTTCCCAGCACACAGGTGTGGAGCCAGCCTCCCTCTCCCTCCCTCCCTTCCTCCCTCCCTCCCTCCCTCCCTCCCTCCCTTCCTCCCTTCCTCCCTTCCTCACTCCCTCCCTCCCTCCCTTCCTTCCTTCCTTCCTTCCTTCCTTCCTTCCTTCCTTCCTTTTTCATTTGTTTTTTAGAGTCAGGGTCTTTCTCTGTCACTCAGGCTGATCTTGAACTCCTGGCCTCAAGTGATCCACCTGCCTTGGCCTCCCAAAGTGCTGGGATTACAGGTGTGAGCCACCCCACCCTGCAAGCCTGTAATTTTCTACCTGAGTCACCTTGAATAGGTTGTTTGACAATCTGAGCCTCAGTTTCTTCTTCTATAAAATGGGAACAAGATGAATCCTCACCTCACGGAGTCCTGGCTTAAAAAGTGTATGATGCTTGCAAGGCACATAGCCCAGAGCCTGGCACACAGCAAAGCAGCTAGCCTCAGCAGCCATCATCCTTGTGATTAATTCAGCAAACCCTTGAATGAGTTTTTCTCTCCAGGTGAAGAAGTCTATACTTGGGTTTTTCTTAACCAGAGCCCAGAACCAGAGATTAGACATACAAGGGCAAGCTGGGTGTGGTGGTTCACACCTGTAATCTTAGCACTTTGGGAGGCCAAAGTGGGTGGATTACTTGAGGAGTTCTAGACCATCCAGGTCAACATGCTGAAATCCTGTCTCTACTATTTAGTAAAAATACAAAAATTATCCAGGTGTGGTGGTGCATGCCTGTAGTCCCAGCTACTCAGGAGGCTGAGGCAGGAGAATCATTTGAACCTGGAAAGCAGAGGTTGCAGTGAGCTGAGATTCTGCCATAGCACTCCAGCCTGGGCAACAGAGCAAGACCCTGCCTTAAAAAAAAAAACAACAAACAAAAAACACAAAACACAAGGGTGGTTATGAGGACAAGAGGAAAGGATGTTTGAAACTTGATCGACCTTGAATATCTAGGGTCTTTGTTCAGTCTGCGTTTAAAAGCAAAGGTAACAAAATTAATGCAGTCATCATTCACAACACCAAGAAAATCAATGCCACGGAGAGTTTTCTGTCAGGAAAAACACATTTGTTTCTTCCTGTTCGGACTAATCTCCTGTTAAAATCCATCAGGATCTGGATGTAGCCAGTTGTTTTTGCCTGTTTTGCCGAGCAGGCTGGAAGTAGAGAGGAAACCCGACGCAGGATTTAACAACCTTTCAACGAATAATATTGGTGCTGACTCCATGTCAGGCGTGGTGCTCAGAGGAGATGGGGACGGGACACAGCGTCATCATAGCATTGTCGTGCGTCTTTCTACTTCACTCACAGTCTACTGGGGAAGCAGACCAGAAAACTAAGCATTGCAATTCTGCGTGACAGATTAGATAGAGCCCTGGAACCTGGGATAAGGGGTCTGTGTTCTGGGTGCTCTAATATTTTTCTTCTGTTTCTCTTTGTCCTTTCTGTCTCTATCCTTGGGCTTCAAGACACTCCACTTCTGTTTTTCTCTTTTTGCAAACATCAGACTGCCAACTTCATTTCCGTGGACCAGCCTGGCCCCCCTACAGGCTGGAACACACTTGCCCTGTGGGTCTGTTCTCTCCTGGAAGACAGACTTTGTGGGAAGCCACATGAAGGTGAAAGGATCCCTGAAGTTCCTTTACTAACCACACTCTTTTTTTTTTTTATTTTTCTTTTCTTTTATTTTTTTTGAGAGGGAGTCTCACTCACTGTGTCGCCCAGTCTGGAGTGCAATGGCTCAGTCGTGGCTCACTGCAACCTCTGCCTTCCAGATTCAAGCAATTCTACTGCCTCAGCCTCCCGAGTAGTTGGGATTATAGGCATGCACCACCAAGCCTGGCTAATTTTTGTAAATTTAGTAGAGATGTGGTTTCACCATGTTGGCCAGGCTGGTCTCGAACTCCTAACCTCAAGTGATCCACCTGCCTTGACCTCCCAAAGTACTGGGATTACAGGTATGAGCCACTGTGCCTGGCCTACTTACCACACTTTTAATGAGGCTGTGCCAGGGGTTTGTCATACCAGGGTGAGGGCAAAACTGATATGGTCTGCTCTCATGAAGCTCACAGGCCAGTGGGGATGGAGAGGTGAGCAAAACCCATGGGAACAAACAAGTAAGTAATGACGAACGTGCTGAGTGTCTTGAAGGAAACAAGAAGGGTGTTTGACACAGACTGACAGTGGGTGGCCGGCTTTGGACAGGGCTGTCAGGGGAAGCTGAGATGGGACATTTTAGCTGAGATGTGCAGGACGATGGGTAACCAGGCTTGGGAAGAGCAGAGGGAAGGATGCTCCAGGTAGGAGCACAGCATGTGCAAAGACCTAGGTGGCAAATCAAGGAATGGGGGAGAGAAAAGGCTGTGGGGCTGCAGAGATGTGAGTGACGGGGCGAGTGGTACATGCTGAGTCTGGAGTGGTGAGCAGGGCTGGATTGTGCAACACCTCCAGGCTGTGGGAAGAAGTTGGGATTTAATTTTTAATTGAAGAGTTTTAGGTGGTTGAATAATATAACTGGCTTTGGGTCCTGAAAGAGCACTGCGACTACAGGGTGGAAAAATTTCCTCCTACCGCATTTAGGGGATTGTAAAAGGTGCTCCTTTGCTATAAATAGCAGTGGCAGCTGCGACTCATTCATTCGTTCTGTGGACATTCATTGAGCACTTGCCATGTGCCGGATACTTAGCATGTTCTATCCATCCTAGGAATTAGATATATCGTTACCACCCTCATTTAATTGATGAGGAAACCGAGGCCCAGAGAGGTCAAGTCACCTGCCCAAGGTCACACAGCTTGAAAGCAGTAGAGCTGGTATTTGAACCTAGGCAGTCTCGGCCCCAGCATCTCTGTTCCTACCATTCCCATCCCACTATCTCTCTAGTTACTCCACCGGCCCTGCCTGTTCCTGTCTCTTCCTCCTCTGCCCCACAGGTCTTCACTTAAATGGTTTCTTCTGGCTACCCAAATAAGTCATTAACCTGTTAAGACTCAAACACCAGACTCGGGACATGCATAGCCCTCCTTTTTCTCCACTTTTCCCTCTCATCCACAGTATTCACCTCTCCCCCTGGTTCAGTCACCTCCCTGCACCATCACTTTTGAGCAAAATGAAGGTGGACCGTGTTTCGTGGTTTTGTTTTTTTCTTTTTATGCTGATAGCTTCCAATTTTGCTTCCTTTTCCTCTTCCTTCTCTTCTTTCTCCTTTTCTTTCTCTTCCCTCCATCCTCTTTCTTCCCCAATCGGCTCTTCCTTGCTTCCTCGTCTCACATTGCTCCCAAACCCTTATTTGGTACTAAGCTTTGGCAGGAAGTGCCTGTCCCCACGAAGGAGGGCAGAAAGAGGCTCTGTTGGATTCCTCTCTGTCTACTCCGGCCAGCTGCATCCCTAACTGAGCATCCTCCCTCACAAACCCTTCCTGCTCTGGGCTCTGCATCTTGGTAAACAACACCTCCACCTTCCCATTGGCCAAGCCAGAAACCCCTGTGTGATCCTTGCTGCCACTTCTCTGCTGCCCGCTTCTCACTTCCAATTGTCCGCCTTCTGAAGAGCTCCTTCCTCTCCAGACCTGACTGCCCTTGGTGGCCTTCGCCCTGCATCTCTGCTTCAGATGTGCCCCTGCAGGTCTGCAATCCATTCTCACCTAGCAGTCAAGAAGGTGAAACACACACATCGGATTGTCGTTAATATTACTCTCCTGCCTAAACCCCTTAGTGGCATCTAATGGACTCTTCTGTCTTCTCCTCTGGACAGAGCCTGGTACTCTACACTGAGAAGTTTAGACAGGAGAGTATATTAGACTCTGGCTATATTTCTACTCTAAGCCACCACCGTCTCTTCCTGAATGCTTCAATAACCTCCTAACTGCCCTTTCCATATCACTATCTACATTACAGATAGTAATGTCCATATTACCAGAATTATGTTAATTTTCATTTTAGTGAATGACTCTTTTGAGGGGGACTTAAAGTGAAATACATTAAACACAAGATATTTAAGCAGTTCAGAAAGATCCAAAGAATGAGACAAACGTGAAATCCTCTGACGTTCCACCAATCTAGCAACAACCAAAACTGACATGAGGCAATCAGATATTCAGTGACCCTTCAAAAACACAAATCCGATTGATGGTGCTTCTCTCTCAATTAGAACTTTTAAAGAATGGCTTCCCTTTGCTGCCAGGATAAATACCAACTTTTTTTTCCCCCACAGCTTGTGAAGCTTTACAAACTCTAGGGCTTGACATTTTCTCACACTTTTTCCTCTCATTTTTTTGCCCCTTGGTTCCACAAATGGTGTTTGGTTTAGCCAGGACAAGACCAGCTGCTGCAACAAATAAGCCTGTAAGTTTCAGTGACTTAACACATTAGTTTCTTTTTCTTGTACAGGTGAATGTAGGTTGTATTAGTCAAGGTTCTTCAAAGAAACAGAACTGATAGTGTATATATAGATATAGAAGAGGGGATTTATTATGGAAACTGGTTTGCATGGTTAGGAGGCCAGGAAGTTCCATGATATGCTGTCTGTGACCTGGAGAACCAGGGAAGCTGGGCTGAAGACGGAAGAGCTGAGAACTTGGAGTTCTGATGTTTGAGGGCAGGAGAAAATAAATCTCCCAGCTCCAGAATAGAGTGGATTTGTCTTTTTTCTTCCTTTTTTTTTCTACTCTTGGATGAGGCCTACCTACATTGGTGAGGGTAACCTTCTTTATTCAGTCTACTGATTCAAATGCTAATCTCTTCTGAAAATATTCTTACCACACGCCCAGAAATAATGTTTTTACCAGCTTTCTGGGTATCCCTTAATCCAGTCAAGTTAACATATAAAATTAATTATCCTATAAATGTACCTGGTCCATGGGCATCTTTCTTTCTTGGAGTGGAATCAGGGTCCCAGGCTCCTTCTCTCTTACGGCTTTGCCATCGCTTAGAACCTTGGAGAGCGTCATCCAGCCAGCAGCAGAGAGTTGGGGGAGCCACACTTTCACCCAGAAGTAACATCATCACTTTCATACACATGCATACCTCCCAAGGAACAATGGAATGCTTTAGAAGGGGGAGCACAGATTTTGGCGGGCATTAACTGCCTCTGCTACATGCTCTTTCTGCCCAAGGATTCTCACGTATGCTATATCACCTGCTTGAAATGCTGGTCTCCCACTCCTTACCCTGCTAGCTCCTATTTATCATTCAGGTTTTATCTTAAACCTTATTTCTTTTAGGTAGGTTTAGACCCCATAGAAACTTGCAAATCTCTTTGATAGCTTTGCATGTGTGCAATTAATTTTTTGGCAGGATTATTTGTTTCTGTCTTTCTTGTTAATCTGTAATCACCATAAAGTGTATCTTATCTGTCTTATTTAGCTCTGTATCCTCAGACCATGCTCAGGATATAGTAGGTGCTCAATAAATATTTGTTGACTTGGTGGTGGGGTGGGGAATGGGTACTGGCTGAACTGGGATCTGAGGTTTGGGAGAATATTTAATGACCTTGATTAGTAAGAAACATTTTGTGGCAGGTTAAAGATTTAAAAAAGACCATGAGTATCCTTGACTGTGATATTGCTAATGGAAATGTCTATCCTTTTACTTTGTTTCTTATCGCAACCCCTACAGCCACATAATAAACTGAGTGAGTGAGTCACAGGCTAGGTGAGGGTTCTACCCAACAGATGGCTCATGGTTTAGGAAAGAAGTTGATTTTGCCTTAGTTTGGGTCCCCCTAAAGATGACCCTGAGACAAGGACTAAGGTGCAGGGAGTTTATCTGGCAGATGATTCCAAGGAGCAGGAGTGAGGGACAGGAAGAGTAAACTGGGGATACCAGAAAACCAGTAAATGTGTTCTAGAGAGGGTTACTGCTGTGTGCAACTGGGGTTCCATCCTGCTGGGGACCCTCTGAGTGGCTGTGTAGGACATTGTCTCACTGCAAGGTGGGAAAGACGGGGCAATGATTTCACTGATTCCCACACCTCTTTGGTTGATGACTGCTCTGGAGATGTTACATCTTTAGCTCTTCAGGATTGGGCCTGATCTTGCCACACTGGGGAAAGCTCCCAGGCAGAGAGACTGGGCACTTACGGAGAGGACTGGTCAACCTTCGTGGTGGGCCCAGGAGAGAGGGACAGGACATTGACAGTGTCTGCTATAATGTCTTTATTAATAGTAGTCCTTAAACTTGTTACAGATCAGAGCTGTTTTAAAGGCTGTTTCTTTTCTGATTGCAAAATTATTATTCTCATGTAAATTATAAAACTATTTTCTGATTATAAAATGCACATGTGATTATATATGTATCTATCTCTACATATAGATATATAGGCATCTATCTATATCTATCCATATCTATAGATATGATCATACTTGATTAAATATTTCCATTAGACTGATTCCTACGAGTAGTTTTGTCAAAGGTATGTTAACATTTTGATAGACATTTCAAATTGCACTTGTAAAACATAGTACCAATTTAGAATTCTGCCAAAAACATATGAGAATATCTATTTTTTATTATTTTTATTTTTTTGAGGCAGAGTCTCACTCTGACACCCAGGCTGGAGTGCAGTGGTGCAATCTTGGCTCACTGCAACCTCTGCCTCTCGTGTTCAAGCGGTTTTTCTGCCTCAGCCTCCTGAGTAGTTGGGACTACAGGCACCTGCTACAATGCCCAGCTAGTTTTTGTATTTTTTAGTAGAGACAGGGTTTCGCCTTTTTGGCCAGGCTGGTCTCAAATTCCTGGCCTCAAGTGATCCACCCATCTCAGCCTCCCAAGGTACTGGGATTACAGATGTGAGCCACTGTGCCTAGCCAAGAATATTGATTTTTAATTATCATCATTAATTCGGTGAAAGATCAATCTCTTGCTAATCTGATGAAACATTAAATATAAATGTATTTGGTTATTAGGGAGGCTGAGTAACCTTAAATTGGTTAGTCCTTTTTCTACTTTCTATTGCTGCATTCACTTTTTTTTTTTCCTATGGTGTCTCAGTCCATTCAATCTGTTACAACAAAAATGCCTTAGACTGGGTAATTTATAAATAGCAGAAATTTATTGCTCAGAGGTCTGTAGGCTGGAAAATCCAAGATCAAGGTGCCAGCAGATTCAATGTCTGGTAAGGGCTTGCTTCTTCATAGATGATTTCTTCTATATGTCTTCCCCTTGTGGAAGGGACAAACAGGCTCTCTTAAACCCCTTTTCTTTCTTTTTGCTCTGTCACTCAGGCTGTAGCACAGTGGCACGATCATGGCCCAGACTCCTGCAATCGTCTAGCCTCAACCTTGCTTACCACCTTCAGTAGCTGAGACTACAGGTGCACACCGCCAGGTCTTGTTCATTCTTTAATTTTTTATTTTTATTTCTGTAGAGATGGGTTCTCACTATGTTGCCCAGGCTGGTCTCAAACTCCTGGGCTCAGGGGACCTTCCCACCTCAGCCTCCCAAAGTGCTGGGATTACAGGATTAAAACATTGCACCTGGCTCAAACAAATTTTTTTTTTTTTTTTACAAGGGCACTAATCTAGGCAGAGCCCTCATGAACTAATTATCCCCTAAAGACCTCACCCCTTAATATGAATACATTCCAACATATGAATCTGGGGGGACATCTACAGTCAACCATAGCAGTGGGAGGGATAATTGTACTTAGGAAGTCTCAGCCACTGTGGCTGCTGTTGTCGTTGTCCTATTTTCCTACTGCTGGGAGGAAAGGAAGGTGGCAGATGGGAGAGTCTGCCTCCAGCCTCACAGACTTGCAACGATGATGAAATCATACTTTTTCTGCACACGTTACTGTTCAAGGAATCACTATCTGGTTCGCTGCCAGAAATCAGTGACCTTTGAAGGGTCCCTTGGCCTGGGTCTTCCCCAGGACACATCTAGAACATGTCCATCAGCTTTTCCTAGCCTTTGGGCCAGCTGCAGATCCTCAAGGCATAGCTGTTCTCTGGATACAATTGTCTATGTCAGCAGCCACTGTGGCTTATCTTGGACCTCTCTTTCTTTGATGCTGGAGGATTTCTTCAAATGTCTGGTGATTTCTGGTTACCTCTCCCTACTTAGAATAAGAGTTTGGGATCTGAACTGTGATCAACTGGCAGATTTTGCTTTGGGTATTTGAATGGGGAGTCAGCTGCCTCCAAATGCAGAGCTTGAAGGAGTTTCTCAAAGGCCATTATTTTCTCCAGGGAAGAAACCACCAATCTCCTGTTCATGTTCTAAGAGCCAGGATGGAGAAGTGTGCGTGGGAAGGAAAATCAGACTTCCAATGACTCGCTCTTTCTCCAGGACTATATGTTATCCTTTAATATCTCTGCTCTCATGGATCCAAGTCTTTTTGGGGTTTTGTGGGAACAGCTAGCTCTTATATTTCCTAATTGACTCTCTCTGTCATGACTATAAACTGCCTTCTTCTGATTTGCTGTATCAATTTCTTCCTTCTACTTTCATCTTGCAGAATTTGGTTGAAATCTGTTCAGATAATGGAGTTTACCTCCCTCTCTGTCACGTGTGGTAGATTGTAAAAAGTTAACCAAATGATCCCCCTCCCTGCACCCACGCTCTTGCAATGCCTGATACCCCAACCGAGACCGAAGTCTATTTATTCATTTATTTATTCAGTCAGGGTCATCCATGTGGCTTGCTTTGGCCAATGGGACCTTAGCAAATAAGATGCATGTGGAGGCTTGTAAAGCACTCATGCATCAGGGCTTCACCTCTCTTGTTGCTCTTGGAAGGCTGCCACCATATGAATCAGCTTGAGCTAGCCTGCTGGAGGATGAGAGGCACATGGCACAGTCTTCCCCACCAGCCGACATTCAATTAATTTCCAGATCTGCAAGTGAGACCATCCAGGACCAGCCAGCCTCCAGCCAATTCCCCAACCTACTACAGATGTATGAGAGAGCCCAGCTGAGATCGTTCAGGGGCTTCTATAGAATCAGGGGCTAAATTAATGGTGGTTTTTAAAGTCACTAAGTTTTGGGGATTTACTATATAGCAATAGATCAGTGGTATGCCATGGCTCTACATTTTCAGTTTTTTAACTGAATTATAAAGGAATGGCTGGGTACAGTGGCTCATGCCTGTAATCCTAGCTTTGGGAGGCTGAGTTGGGAGGATTGCTTGGGCCCAGAAGTTTGTGACACCATCTCTACCAAAATAAAAAGTAAAAATATTAACCAGGCATGGTGGCACTCACATGTAGTCCCAGCTACTAGGGAGGCTGAAGTGGGAGGATGGCTTGAGCCCAGGGGTCTGAGGGTGCACCGCTGCACCACGCCAGCCTGAGTGACAGAGCGAGACTCCATTTCTTTTTTAAGCATTTGGCTGCTGGGAAGAGAAAAACCTAACAGTGCCTGAAACAAATAGTGTTTTCTATTTAAGAAATCTGAAGTTGCTTTTTAAGAAATCTAGACAGGCAGTTTCTAGTATAGGTTCAGCTTTTCAATGGGGGGTACCAAGGACCCAGGCTCTTTTTATCTCTTTTCTCTAGCCTATATTTACCATCATGCTTGTCCTTTAATGTCGCTGAGATGATCTCCACAACTCTGGGCTGCACGTCCACTTCAAAGGAGGGAAAGGGCTGTAGTGGCCACTCTGGAAGTCAAAGATTTTCCCAAAGGCCCTCATTAGCCAGAACTGAATCACATGGTTATCCCTGCTGTGAAGGAGGCTGGGAACATGAGACTTACTTAGGTGGTCAGGGAGAAGGAGATTTGGAATGACTGTTGCACCAGCCAGTGAATACTGTCTGCCACATATGCTCTTATTGACAGGGGGAAAGGAATGAGCATGTGTAATTAGTTTTCCATCCTCAACCCAAACCTGATGACCTGTGTCCATTCCCTGCTCCTGCTGCCAGGTTGTGAATGCCGTTTCTTCTGAAACAAACATGTGGGGGTGTTCTTTGCTCAAAGCCAACCTCTTCACCTCTGCGTGACACTAAGTGGCCTCAGGCTCTTTCATACATTGTTATCTGGGCAAATGTCCTTCGGACCAGAGTTAGCAAGAGGTTCCTCCCTTCCTTGGTCCAAAGGCCCACCCCATTTATTTGCCCATCCAAAACTTTATAGGATAATTCAGAGTAGGAATATCTACTCCCTTTATAGAAACAGTCCAGCTTTAGCAGTCATGCTGTGGTCTACCCCCAAGCCCCAAAAGGACAGCTTACAAAATAGTTTAACATTTCCCAAAGTCTTATTCAGTGTTATTTCTGATCTCCTTGATAGAAAATATTTAGCAGGATGTAAATGTATAGTTATACCCTCAAATCATTTACATTGAAAATATTGTGACCTAACGTGTTGTTGAAAGAACACAAAATCCTTTTTAGAACTGAAAGACAGACACTTCCACTTACAGATAGGGAATTTTTGACTTGAGGTCTATGTACTGTTAATCCATGGGATTTTAAAGTAATAGTATTTCCAAATATTTATACCCCAGGATTATGTCAAAATGTTGTGTATAAAGACAGGTATGCATTCTTTTGGGGAGAAGCTTTTTATTAGAGATGCTGTGATCTAGGAGAGAGAGCTAGCAATCACTGATTTAGAGGAACTCCCAGAGGCTGGGAGGATCAGAAATGCCTTGGAATCTAAATCATAGCTTTGAATCTCAGGGATTGTGGCTTTTAATAGGCATCCATTTTTCAAAGAATATTCCAGCATGTTCTTGTTCTTCAGTGTCCTTATCTATATAATGAGGCCAGTGAACACACACACCTGTTAAAGCCTATAGGTCTATAATGATATCCCCTGCTTAAAAATATGGATCCTGAAAAAACCAATGGGAACAAGCTTTTACTTGGCACCTACTAAGTGCTTGGTGCTATGTACAGGGTTTTATCTGCATGGACTCATTTGATTAGTCCTTCATTGAGGTAGGTTTTATAATTCCCATTTGATCAATGAAGAAACTCTGTCTTTCGTTAAGAGGTATGTCAAAGAATTTCTAGCCATTCTTTAAAATCAGCACAACTCCTATAAATAATCCATCTCTCCATCTTTCCTTGGTGTAATGCCTTGAATATGAGAACTGCTCAACATATATTCGTTAAATAAAAATTTATAAGTGGAAAAGCTGAGTCCCAGAGAAGGGATGTATCTTATTCAAGTCCTCCCTGCTACTAAGTGGCTGCACACTTACTAAGATATACGAAAATTTAGGTCTCTTAACAGTGTGACTGATTTGCTATCATCCACTCTACACACTTTTCTTTTTTTTATGCAGTTTGAAGGATAGAAATAATTTTGTAAGAAAAAATGAAACAGTGTGTTTGAATTTGCTTTATTTGACTCAGAAGAGAAGTTACAGACTCAGATGTTTACAGATGCCTCACAGGTAACTTAAATGACGCAAGTGATCCATGTGTAAGAAGGTCAATGGCAATCAAAACTTGACCGTGGAATTGGGAGACAATACAGAGTGGTGGGGACTGTGGTCAACAGGAGAGCCCATGCCCTATTCCTTGGCCACAAGTTGAGGTTGCCAGATGGCTCCATGTGCCCAGAGAACTGCCATATCCTTCAGATTTTTCGAGAGAAACTGAGAATTCAAATTGTGGAGTAAAATCTCCCTGTTTATAAGTACTATATTACTAATGAATTCCAATTCAGTGCAGGCTGTATATATTGAAAGCTAATAAAACACTTGGGGGCCAAATTCCCCAACCCAGGCTGCTGATTTGTAAGCTCTGATTTGGAGTTTGGGCTTTGCATAGGGACATTTGATATCGGATAATTTCTAATTGTAGGCTGGAAACTTGTATTGATTTGGGTCAGACAATTCTCAATGATTTTCTGCAATTAGAAATAAGTCAGGACACAGATAAGAGAACAAAGGACACTTGAGCACAGGTGCAGACAGTACCACAGGGAAGCCTGTCCACCTCTGCTGAATGCTGATTTTTTCCCCTGGACCATTCAAAGGCACAGCCGGACAGGGAGAGGGCAGGAGTGGGGAGAAGAGGGAGAGAACTGATCACTTGCATTGCTGAAAATAAACATCTTTACAACAGATCTGTGAAAGCCAATAAGGTAATAACGCCTAAAGCTCAAAAGTCGGGTTTTTTTGGGGATAAGGTTATTTTCTGTGAATATTACACTATGGAGAAGCCCAGAGGAGACTGATGCTTTTCTGAAAAGTGAGGAGGGAACATTTTCCTTTAGAATATTTTAGTTTTCTTCCAAAAATGTAAAAAGTACTAACAACACAGGGATTGTTCCATTTAATGTTATAAACCATCATCCTTCTTATTGTTTTTCCTTCCACTTAAGTAGCAAATGCTATTTGTAGAAAAGTTGGGAAAATAGTGTTAAGCTTAAAAAGAAAACATACAACATGACAATCTTACTTCCAAGAAGGAATCATTCACAAAGTCGATTTGAAAAGTATCCTTTAAATGTTCTTCTGTGCATGTTAGTGGCCATTGTGAGCTGTGGGAAACTTTAGATGGTATCTGGTTATGCAGGTAAGCCAAGGGGCTCGGCCACCCCTTTTCTGTCAAGGTTCCCCTTGGAAAGAAGTGCACACGAAACAATGGGGAAGAAAGTGCCATGTTACAGTTGGCTGGGCTTGTGCTGAAACCCCAGTGTAGCTCTTTTTGGTAACCTGGAGCCCTGGCTTATTACCAAGATGTATTATGGGATCTTTGTCCTTCTCCAAGTCCAGCCTGAATCCTGGAGTCTTATATCCTTCTAATCACATGGGACAGGTGACTGAAGAGTTGAGAATCCATCGAGGCAAGAGTATGACGTAAGAAGAACACACCTATTAGAACGTAGCTTCCCCACCCTCTGGTAAACATGGACCAGTCAATGTCCGTTGGGATTGGACCCTGGGTTCCGGCCTCTTGGGGAGGGGTGGGGTTAAAGGAAGGCAAGAGAGAAGAGCAAATGAATTTCCTTTTGCCATAAGTATACACATATTCCTTTTTACAAGATGGGATCACATTATGTTTATTGCACAATCATTTGTCTTTTTCACTCAACAATGCATCATGACTCTCATCATTCTATAAACATAGGGGGATACTTGAAGGGGCGGGAAAGGAGAGGGTAATTATCCTTATCCTATGTAAATCTATACATTCTGACAAAATGGGTGCATGTAGCTCACATTGTATCCCTTGCTTCCCCCCACGCCCCACTGAAATACCATGACTATCTTTCAGTATAAAAAAAGCCCATAAATCCCCTGGGGAGGATTGAAAGGAGAAGTGGGGAAGGAATAAGGCCATTTACCACATTTATATGTGCACACCTATAAAATGAGATCCTACTGAGCATATGGCGCTATAACTTGCTTTTATTTTTACTTAAAAACATTATGAACATCTTTCTGTGTCCAAAACCACGGTACCTTTTTGCTGAACACTGCATCCTTTAGTACCATTATTTTTTTACAGCTCTATTATTTTCTAACATCTTTAATTTCTTACGAATCCTGGCTTGATTGGATACTATGTGTCCAATTTATTTACCTTCCCTTAGCCTTAGCATCTTTGCCTGTAAAGTGAGAATAACTCTGCTTGCCTTAAACAGCTATTTTGAGAATATCTCATTAAATAAGATAAGGTCTGGGAGCTAAAAGTAGTGATAGGATAGCTTTCATTTTTGCCTGCCTCCTGAGTTCCAGATATCCCACCTTAAGTGCAATATGTCGTTGAGTTCTCAAAATGATTTTAATTGATGGACACCATCTTTCCATTTTACAGATAAGAAACTGAGGTTCAATGAGGGCAAGGTACACTGTCCAACAGAAATAGAATGTGACAGATAATTAGATTTTAAAAAGTGATATGTATATATATACATACACACACACACACACACACACACACACACACACACACACACACAGTACACAGTGGAATACTACTCAGCCATAAAAAGGAATGAAATTCTGTCATTTGAAGCAAAATGGATGGAATTGGAGAGTATTATGTTAAGTGAAATAAGCCAGAAACAGAAAGTTAAACACCATAAATCCTCACTCATATGTGGAAGCTTAAAGTTGATCTCAAAGAAGTAAAAAGTACAACAGTGGATATAAGAGGCTGGGAAGGGTAGGGGAAAGATGGAGATGGGGAGAGATTTGTTAAAGGATGCAAAATTACAGCCAGATAGGAGGAATAATTTCTAGTGTTCTATAACACTGCAAGGATGAGTATAGTTAATAATATATCATTTCAAATAGCTAAAAAGAGGATCTTGAATGTTCCCAGTGCAAATGATAGATCTTGAAATAATGAATATGCTAATGACCTCGAGCTGATCACTATTATAGGTATCAAATCATCACTAGGTATCCCATAAATATGTACAGTTATTATGTGTCGATTAAAATAAAAGAAATTGAATGTGAGTCAATTCCGATCAGCCAGATTTCAAGTGTTCAATAGCTACTTGTGGCCAGTGATTACCATATTAAACCGTTCAAGATTAAGAGACTTGCTTAAGGTCATGCAGCAAGAAAGTGACAGAGCCTGGGGGCAAGCACCAATTTGTCTGATTTCAAAGCCTCTTTATTTCCTTCTTTCTTTTCTTTTCTTTTTCTTTTCCCTTCCTTTTTTCCTTCCTTCCTTCCTTTTTTCTTTCTCTTTCTTTTCTTTCCTTTCTCTCTCTCTCTCTCTCTCTCTCTCTCTCTCTCCCCCTCTTTCTTTCTTTCTTTTTCTTCTCTTCTTTTCTGACAGGGTCTTGCTCTGTCACCAGGATGGAGTACAGTGGTGCAATCTTGGCCCACTGCAACCTCCACTTCCTGGTTCAAAGAATTCTCCTGCCTCAGCCTCCTGAGTAGCTGGGATTACAGGCATGCGCCACCACACCTAGCAGTTTTTTTGTTTTTGTTTTTGTTTTGGTATTTTTAGTAGAGATGGGGTTTCAACATGTTGGTCAGGCTGGTCTCAAACTCCTGACCTCGTGATCCACCTGCCTTGGCCTCCTGAAGTGCTGGGATTACAGGCGTGAGCCACCGCTCCCGGCCTCAAAGTCACTTTCTTTTTTTTCTTTTTTTTTTTTTTTTTTGAGACAGAGTTTCGCTCTTGCTACCCAGGCTGGAGTGCAATGGCACGATGTCGGCTCACCGCAACCTCCGCCTCCTGGGTTCAGGCAATTCTCCTGCCTCAGCCTCCTGAGTAGCTGGGATTACAGGCACGTGCCACCATGCCCAGCTAACGTTTTGTATTTTTAGTAGAGATGGGGTTTCACCATGTTGACCGGGATGGTCTCGATCTCTTGACCTCGTGATCCACCAGCCTCGGCCTCCCAAAGTGCTGGGATTACAGGCTTGAGCCACCGCGCCCGGCCTCAAAGTCACTTTCTATATCTCACTAATGTCTACTGAATGGGTAGCGAAAATGCTGGATGAATCTGCATTGGGAGGGAATGGGAAGGTCAGTGATGTTCTCAGATTACTCTTGAATTTGTCCTTTTAGCTGCATCCTCTTTGCCACAGTTTTTCTTTTGCCCCTTTTCTTCAGTCTGGGCCACTGTGCTATCAGCCACAGCCTTTGGTTGCTGTGTGCATCTTGTGGAGGATGAAGACAAGTGGATGTCCTGAGCATGAACACCACGCAGGTCTTGTCATGCCCCCTCTTGCCCCTGAGGCTAACAGGAATCATCTGGGTTGACTAGCAGAGAGCACATAGGAACACACAAATGAATGCAAAGAGTTTGGTAATGACAAGACCCGGGAAGGTCTGGGTGCCATGCTGTTGAGTTTCTATTCATGAGTCTCATGCAAGACTTCCCTTGGCCCGTTTAGAAAAAATAGAGCAGCATGGTTTTTGACTCTTGCTCAGAGTTTTCAAATAAATGTTGACTATACTCTCCAGGGATCAGCTTTTGAATCTGTCATTGACATTTCCTTCAGCAGTTTCTGGGTTTGTACTGTCTACAGTTGTACTGTGACCCATTAGATGCTATTTACTTTGGCTTATATTGGTTTTGACATGAGAAGCAGAGAGTTTGTGCATGACACAGCTGTCACTCTGGTGACATGGGGTCGCCTTTCACTCAGACTTCTCTTGGGTCCTGCCCATCCCACCTGTCATAAAGTTCATCTTCTCCATTTTTGGAGTGATCTTTGGAACCTTTCCTTCTGATGCCATCACTTACCTCTTCATCCAATGTCTCAACCTTGCACTTGGGATAAGCCTGCCTTTCTCACCTTGGTGTACAAGGCCTACGTGATTTGTTTTTTCCCACTTCTCTGATTCCAACCACTCGCCCTCTTCTCTTCCCTGCCTTTGCTCCTGCCACATGTCCCATCTGTTCTCTCTTCAAGGCCCTTTTGTTTATTGCGACTTCTGCTCTGAATGCTCCCACTCTGGATCTTTGCATGGCTGCTCCTTCTGAGCTTCTGGATCTTGACCCAAGCCAAAGTTTCCTTCCCTGATCACCTTTTCCAGTGACGCCCTCTGCACCTCACCATCCCGTTATCTAGGTTTATTTTTTTTCAAAATATTTACTGTTACCTCGAATCCTTGTGCCTACTTAGTGCCCTGTTTGCCACTTAGCTGTCTCTTGTTAGAACATAAGGTGAGCAAAGCCCATTCTCTTCCTGTTCTCTGTTGTGCCCCTGTCATCTAGGATGGTGCCTTCCACCGATGTTCAGCAGTTGGGATTTGCCCAGTAAATATTTGCTGATTGAAGCCCAGCAGCCCTGTAACAGCTTTCTAACTGGTATCTAATTTGCTCTGCACACTCTTATAGGAAAACCCTTCTTGAAGTTGGAAGTGTTTCATCAGCCCGTCAATAAGATTTTGTTAGCAGCTTGGCTGTTTCAGCGCTGCTGCTGCCTGGTTCAGACTCCCTAAGTGGCCCTCCTTACCTGAGGTGCTTTTCCATGGCTCTCTGTCATCTTCCTTCACAACACCACCCCAACTTTCATCTCCAACCCAACCCACTATTGCTGGGCATTGTTTTTTAGAATTTGGTGGAATTTGGTGGGAGGATACAGGGAGTGTCTGAATTCTATGTGGCCCAGCCACTCCACCTCTTAGCTGAGGTTTTATGCACACGAGGGGCAGTGACAAATGAGAAAGCAGAGATCTTCTTAGTTATTAGCGGGTAAGTGTCCCACACCTGTACAGGTCTCTGGGGCAAGTGACTTAGTCTCAAGGCCCAGGTAGGACCTCTTATTTCTTCCAAGTGACACTCCTACCACTGGCTGATCACCAAGCTGAGATGATCATGCAGCAGTAGCAGCCGAAGAAAGGACCAGCTGGGGGCAGGGGAAGAGGGGTGACAGTGACAGAGAGATACACACAGAAAGACAGAGACAAAGACACACGCACACACACACACACACACACACACACACAGAGTGAGAGAGAGAGGGTGAGAGAGAGAGAGAGAGAGAGAGAGAGAGAGGAGATTCTGTTTACTTGAAATGGCCTCTTCTTCCATGAATCTCTCTTGGATAATAACTTTAGATTTAAGATAAGCTTCTTGATCTTTCTCATAGTTAATGGCCTCATTGGTAAAAAAAAAAAAAAAAAAAAAAAAAAAAAAAAGAGAGAATACCAACCTATAGGGCTCTAGTTACATGTGTGAGTGACGATTAAGTGAGGAAAAGTCTCTAAAATATCTGGCACCATCCATGAAATTCTGAAGTCACTCCATCTATACCGTTTCCTTCGGCTGTCTTAGTTTTCATCCCTTCTGGCAGTTTGCTGGAAGTTTTATATACAGCATTTAGGGAAGCAAATTTATACAGAATTTTCAGATGAAATACAGGAATCCTAGTTACATTTGAATTTCAGATAAACAATGAATAATTTCTAGCATAAGTATGCCCCAAATATTGTATGGGATATACTTACATACACAATTACTCATTGTTTACTTGAAATTCAAATTTACCTGGGCTTTCTGTGTTTTTATTTGCTAAATTTTGGCAACCCTAATCCATAGACAAGGATTAGGAATGTATAGTCTTAAGATAACTGGTATTGCTTCTGGTGCATATCTTAACCAAAATCCATGGGGTGGAAAGGCTCACCAAACATGCTTCCAGGTTGGAACTTCATCTGAAAAGGTTAACAGTTTCGAAGGGGAAAAAGATGAAACTTGTTTATTTCATTAAAAAATATTTTTAAAAAGATTGAGGGTGTTGCCTATTCAAAATAATATAGGCCAGTCTCAGAGGTTGATCATGATCAATAAAGAAGGAAATGCTGTAGCTCACTGGGAAATCGATTTTGAGTGAAAGGAACAAATGGGTCTTAAGCCGGGTCTGATTCCTACTTCTGGGTACCAGCCTGACTTTCTTGCTTGGGTTTGTCTTTGATATTTATGCTCTCATTTTATTTCCACATACTCTTCAGAGGCAGGTAGGGGTATCCCCACTTTATGGAGTCCTAGAGGTTAGGAGATTGGCCCAAAGATGCCCAGTGGTTGCCCGCATTCATGGAAGATTTGCTATGTACAGGGAAAGTGCTAAGTATTCCATCCAGGTAGTACCTCTCACGTATTACATCTCTATCCCAGAAGACCTGGAGTAGTTTTTTTCCTATTAATTATTTATTATTATTATTATTTTCAATAGTTTTGAGGGTACAGGTGGTTTTGGTTACATGGATAAGTTCTTTAGTGGTGATTTTTTTTGGTGGTTTTTTTTTTTTTTTTTTTAGACGGAGTTTCGCTCTTGTTACCCAGGCTGGAGTGCAATGGCGTGATCTCGGCTCACCGCAACCTCCGCTTCCTGGGTTCAGGCAATTCTCCTGCCTCAGCCTCCTGAGTAGCTGGGATTATAGGCATGCACCACCATGCCCAGCTAATTTTTTGTGTTTTTAGTAGAGACGGAGTTTCACCATGTTGACCAGGATGGTCTCGATCTCTTGACCTTGTGATCCACCCTCCTCGGCCTCCCAAAGTGCTGGGATTACAGGCTTGAGCCACCGCGCCCGGCTTTAGTGGTGATTTTTAATAAGAGTTTGGTGTACCTATCATCTGAGCAGTGCACACAGTATCCCTCATCCCCTCCCAAACTTCTCCCCTGAGTCCCCAAAGTTCATGATGTCATTCTTATGACTTTGTATCTGCAAAGCGCAGCTCCCACTTACAAGTGAGGACTTAATATGGTTTTCCATTCTTGAACTACTTCACTTAGAATAATGGCCTCCAACCCCATCTAAGTTGCAGCACCAGACATTGTTTTGTTTCTTTTCATGGCTGGGTAAGATGGATGCTTAGGTTGGTTCCATATCTTTGCAATTGCGAACTGTGCTGCTGTAAACGTGTGTGTGTGTGTGTTTTCACATAATGACTTCTTTTCCTTGGGGTAGATACCCAGTAGTGAGATTGCTGGATCGAATGGCAGATCTGCTTTTAGTTCTTTAAGAAATCTCTACACTCTTTTCCAGGAGACCTGGACTATTATCACTCCCTTTTATGTGGAAGTACAGGCTCAGGGAGGCCATACGTTAGTAAGAATTGCGGTGAAGATGGGACCTCTGGTGGGCCTGACTCTGAAGCTCAGACTCTTCGTTGCAGGTTGTGTGGTCTTTTCATCCCAACTCTTCTGATTCCAGTAACAGTATTCCTTCTGATGTGAACACAGAGAAGACAACCAACTCATAGTGAAGGGCTTAGATAGGACTCCAGGAGAAAGGAGAATTCCTGCATCAAAAAGATGTGCAGCTCTAGGTAACTCAGGTAATTTTTCATTTTAAATGATGAGGTAACTTTTTCCTTTAAAACAAAATCTGTTCTCTTTTTGCTCTCCACCATATCTCTCTCCTGCTCTATGTTTTTCAGTATCCAAATAATTTGGCTAGGAGATTGATGGGACTGGATCAGAAGGCTTCAGGATTTTATGACATACTGTTTGGTCTTATTTTCTTATTTCTTTTTTTTATATACAGTGAACATGCTTATTCTTTATAATATTAATGGTAACAATGATATTTAAGATTTTTAAAAAGCATACATGAAGGCACCCATGAAAAATCTGCAGGTAATATTATACTTAGTAACTGACTACTGAAAGCTTTTCCTCTAATATGGGAGCAAGCAAGATTATTCCTCTTTACCATTTCTGGTCAGCATTTGAGGTCCTAGGCAAGACAATAAGGCAAAGAAAAAGGCATACAGTTCAGAAAGGAAGAAATAAAACTGTATTTTCAGGCAACATGATAGTATATATAGAAATTCCTAAGGAATCTACTAGAAAAATGACTAGAACTCATAAGAGAATTTAGCAAGGTTACAGGATACAATGGTAATATGAAAATTTTAATTGTACTACTATTTAGTAGGAGTAAGTATTGCAAAATGAAAATTTAAAACAACACTTTATGATAGTACAAAGAACATGAAATGCTTTGAAACAGTTGAAAAATACTGTAAAGATCTTTACACTAAAGACTATAAACCATTGCTGAGAGAAATGAAGGAAAATCTAAATAAATGTAGAGATATTCCATATTATGGAGCGGAAGACTCAATATTGTTAAGATGTCAAGTCTTTCCAAATTGATTTATAGGCTTAATCTTCACTCAAAATCCAAACAAGTTCCGGCGTGGTAACTCACCCCTAAATCCCAGCACTTTGGGAGGCTAAGGCAGGCAGATCACTTGAAGTCAGGAGTTGGCAACCAGCCAGGCCAACATGGTGAAACCTGAAACCTGGTCTCTACTTAAAATACAAAAATTAGCCAGGCATGGTAGCATACCCCTGTAATCCTAGCTACTCAGGAGGCTGAGGCACGAGAATCACTTGAACCCAGGAGGCAGAGGTTGCAGTGAGCTGAGATCATGGCACTGCACTCCAGCCTGGGTGAGAAGAGTGAAACTCCATCTCAGACAAAACAAAACAAAACAAAAAACTTAAAAAAAAGAAATTGACAAATAAATTCTAAAAATTATATGGAAGTGAGAAGGATCCAGAAGGACCCAAGTGGTTGGAGGATTCATGCCACTTGATTTTAAGACTTATTAAAGAGCTACAGTAGTCAATACAAAATGTTATTGGCAAAAGAAGAGAAAGATAATTAAGTGAAATAAGATAGTTGAGAAATAGACTCACCCATAGTCAATTTTTAACAAAGGTGTCAAGACAGGCCAATGAAGAAACAATAGTCTTTTCAACAAATTGTGCTAGGACAATTGAATATCCATGTGGAAATAAATGAAATTCAATTCACGTATTACACCGTATACAAACATTAACTCAAAATGGATCAGAGACCTACCTATAAAACCTAAAGCTATACAACTACTAATAAAAAACATAGGAGAAAAATCTTTGTGACCTTGAGTTAGACAAAGATTTCTTAGCCAAGACAAAAAAGCATAAACCATAAAATGATGATAAATTTGACTTCATAAAAATGTAGAACTTCTGTACTTTGAAAGACACTGTTGAGAAAATGATGACAAGCCACAGACTGAAAGATTATATTTGTAAAACACATGGCTGATAAGTGACATGTTTTCCCAGTGGGATAGCTTTTGAAAACAGGTAATTAACATCCAATGTTGGTAAGGATATGAAGCCACTGGAACTCTCATACATAGCCACTGCAGAAAGTGGTAGGATAGTTTCTTTTCTTCTTTCGTTCTTTCTCTCTTTCTCTCTGTCTTTCTTTCTTTTCTTTCTTTCTTCTCTTATCTTTCACTCTCTTCCTCCCTCCCTCCCTCCCTCCCTCCCTCGCTCTCCTCCTCCTCTTCTTTTTTTCTTCTTTCTTGTTTTTTCTTCCTTCTTTCTTCTTCTTTGTCTTCTTTTTCTGAGACAGTGTCTTGCTCTGTTGCCCACGCTGCAGCGGTGTGATTATGGCTCACTGCAGCCTCAACCTCACAGGCTCAAGTTATTCTTCTGCCTCAGCCTACCAGGAAGCTGGGACTACAGGCATGTGGCACAAATACAAAATTCAAAAATTAACCTGGCTAATTTTGGCATTTTTTTCTAGAGATGGGTTTTAGCCATGTTACCTAGGCTGGTCTCCTGGATTCCAGCAATCCTCCTGCCTTGGCCTCCCAAAGTGCTGGGGTTACGGGTATGAGCCACTACACCCAGCCTGAATAGTTTCTTATAAGGTAAAAAGTATAGTTACTATATGATTCAGCAGCCACATACCTAAGTTATTTATCCAAGACAAATGAAAACGTATGACCAGATCTGTTTGGAAATGTCTAGAGAAGCTTTACTCATAGTTACTCAAATCTGGAGACAATACATATATTTGTCAACAGGTGAATGCATACATAATTTGGGATACATTCATCCATACAAAGGAATGCTACTGAGTAATAAAAAGAAATAACCACTGATGCACGTGACCACAGGAGCGAATCTCAAAAACATGATGTTAAGCAAAAGTGGCCAGACAGAAGAGTGCTATTCCATTTATAAGAAACTGTAGAAAAGGCAAAACTAATCTATAGTGACAGAAGGCAGACAAGTGGTTGCCTGGGGGTGGGTTTGATGACAAAGAAACAGTGAAGAAGCTGTGGGGATGATGGAAACACGTTCTCTTTCTTGATTAGGTTGGTGGTTTCACTTGTCAAAACTCTACACTTAAAATCTATTCATTTTATTGTATGGAAACTATACCTTGATAAGGTTGATATAAAAGTGAAAATAAGAAGTCAAACATGCATGAAGGAAAGTCTACATACACGTCTAGGAGCTGGTGGGTTTTCTGGCTTTTTTCTTAAGAATACCAGAAATTAATTGAACAATGATTTTTACTTCCATCTATTTCATGACCCCCTATTGCCTAGGAATATACCTGGCACAGAAGAAGAATTCAATAAATGTTTGTTGAATGACTGTTAGGCCTGTTGGGTCTTTTTACATTTCCAAGGAGAACAAGCCACTGACCTAAAGGAATAAGTCTTTAATGAATTCTTGTGGGGTTTTTTTTTTTTTTTTTGAGACAGAGTTTCACTCTTGTTGCCCAGGCTGCAGTGCAGTGGCATGATCTCAGCTCACTGCAACCTCCGCCTCACAGGTTCAAGTGATTCTCCTGCCTCCACCTCCCAAGTAGTTGGGATTACAGGCATGCGCCACCACACCCAGCTAATTTTGTATTTTTAGTAGAGATGGGGTTTCACCATGTTGGTTGGGCTGTTCTTGAACTTCTGACCTCAAGTGACTCACCTGCCTCAGCCTCCCAAAGTGAATTCTTTTATTTATTTATTGTACTTTAGGTTCTGGGGTACATGTACAGATCATGCAGGACTGTTGCATAGGTACATACATGGCAAGGTGGTTTGCTGCCTCCATCCCCCCGTCACCTATATCTGGCATTTCTCCCATGTTATCTCGCCCCAACCTTCCCAACCCCCACTGTCCCTCCCCCAGCCCTCACCAACAGACCCCAATGTGTGTTGCTCCCCTCCCTGCATCCATATGTTCTCACTGTTCAACACCTGCCTATGAGTGAGAACATGCAGTGTTTGATTTTCTCTTCTTGTGTCACTTTGCTGAGAATGATGGTTTCCAGATTCATCCATGTCCCTACAAAGGACACGAACTCATAGTTTTTTATGGCTGCATAGTATTCCATGGCGAATTCTTAATATAATCATTTTTAAGATATTATAGATTGGTGAGAGAGGAGAGTTTTTGTTAGACTATCTTTACTAGCCATACAGCCAGCCACTATGTCTTCACTCCTAAGTCAGAAAGTCCTCCAATTCTCATGTAAGCTTCTCAAAAATGGGGAAATCTATTTTTGCAACCTTCACTTCCACCCGCTTCTGCCTTCTCTCACCCACTGCTGTTGGTTTCTGCCCCAAAGTCTCTATGGGAATTATATTCTCTGAGTCTACCCCTGGTCTGCTAATTGCCAAGTTTGTTTGGACGTTTTCCACATGTTCTTTTGCTGGACTTTACTGTTGCATTTGACATGATCGATCACTCCTTTTCTCTGCACTTACTCCTTTGGATTTCATTTCAGCAAATTCTCTTGATTTTCCTTGATATTTCCAACCTCTGTCTCATCCTTAGTCTACCTCTTAAAAGATGAGGTTCTCCGAAATACCATCCCAAAGATATTCTGATATTCTCACTCTTTATACCTTTTTAGGCGATCTTATCCATTCTCGTGTTCCAACCATCTTCTCTAGGCTGATGTTTCCCTTCATTTCCATCCCCAGCACAGCCTTCTCTCTCAAACCTCGGGATCTTATGTTTACCTGCCTGCTAGACTTCTCCACTTGAGTGTCGCCAGACACCTCGAACTCAGCATGGGCCCACTCTGAACTCATGATTTTCCTCCCAGACCTACTCCTCCTTTTCCGTGTTGTAGCCTATGACTTAATCATTGATTCAGCCTCTCAAGCTATAACCTTTTCTTTCTCTCTTTTAAAAATTGATTCCCAAATTTATTTCAACCATCACAGTCACAGAGAGGGCAGGAGGAGATGGAGTCAAGAGTATATATAGGTGGAAAGGTGAGTTTTAAACAGAAAAAGAGGTCACTGTACTCTTTAGATACAAGGAAAAGGCATAATGGTACATGGGGGTGTGAATCTGGAACAAGGGAGGAAGTTGAAAAAGTTCAAGCTGATGGCTAAAATTTCTCAGAGAGAAGATGTGATACTTATTGTCTTATATCCATAGGACAGAGAGAGAATGAGGTTTCTGGGACCTCAACGAGCAGAATCAGGGCTAAGGTAGCTATGAGAATGTGGGTGGTGGTTTCACCTAAGGTCGGGTCTGAAGCTATCCTATGACAGAAGGCACTGCCTTGAGATTTGGTGAGTTCTGTGTCGCTGGAGGTATTTCAGCAGAGCGTGGGAGGATGTTTGCTAACAATGAAGTGGATTATTTCAATCGTATATTGGGGAGTGATAGAGAGGGTTAGATGTTGTGGTTTAGCTCAATGATCTAATGTCCATTCTAATTCCAAGCACTGAACTGAACTATGGTTCAAGGCCTTGAGACAAAGAGACAGTAATGAAACATAACAAACAGATGTGGTGTGTCAAAAGCAAGGAAAACTGAGATGTAGGCACCAATCTTCACATTTCCTACGTTAACAGTGTCCAACCAGAAACTTAGAGCAGGGCCCACATTCCTGGAATTATTATTTCAAATGATGTAAGCTGAGTTCATTAGCTGCAAAATGTACTGTACGCTATTAATCAGAAATAAGCTTTTCTTCCTCAGTGCCTCCATTTTTGGGATTAAGAGCAAAGTGAAAGGAGTTAGGGGGCTCCACTTGGGATAAGTACTAGATGATTTTAGCAAGCACAGCCACTGCCTGAACACCAACTAAGCTGCCTGTATGTCTGGAAAAGTTTGGAGGACAAAAGTTGCCATCAGATGCGGATGAGCTGGCTCAGTTTCAGGGTTGTTTTGTATTTGTTTCCTTCCCCACTTTATAGACAGAAACTACACGAAGACTCTCTTAGGTTTTAGAATATTCCAGGAAAATAACATCATTGCCTCTTCCCACTCCCCACTTCTTTGCCCAAACTTCCCCTTCTGGTCTTCTGTCAAGGCTGAAGAAAATGATCAGATGTTGAGACTTACAACAAATTCCCTTTGAGTTAACTATGGTCAGAGCCCAGTATTAGGAACTGGGATGAGAGATTTGCCCAGGAGCTCAGGAGTTATTCACAAAGGACTTTTCTCTGGATGGTTTACTTTGATCATCACTATGGAAACTGAGGCAGGTACAATGGTCTGCTTCATAGATGAAGACACTGATGCTCAGGGAGATTAAGCGGCTTGCCCAAGCCCTCATAGGTGCCAGGGAACAGGTCTCCAGCCCTCATGCTCTTTCCCCTGTGGTGCGTAGCCACGGACTAGAGTAACGGAATGGCAGTGACTGATGAGCAAAGAAGAGTGACTGAAGAGAAGAGGGAAGAGCTGGACCAAAGGTCTGGGCACCACTCATGGGAGCCTTTGCTAAACTCTCTGCAAGGAACCTCCAAAAAACATTCTGCCGGTCAAGTGTGACATATGCCATCAATGGAGATTCGAAGTTCTTCTTAGCATATTAAAGGACGTGATACATCAAACTGATAAAGAAACTGGTCAAACTTTTGTATTAGGTTAACTCAACAGTGATGGCTTAGTACAGTGGGGTAGATTGAATCACTGACTTAATTCTACCCCCCTCCCTGTACCATTCCCTTTCCCATCTAGTTTTGCAGGACTCGTTCACTCTGACTCTAGGCTGGGCCACATGACTTGCTCTAACCAACAGAACGATGAGGAAGCAAGGATATGCCAGTTCTGAGCCTATTTCTCAAGAGGACCTGTGTGTTTCCACATGTTATTTTGCACCTTTGCATTGCCTTGAGGACAGGCTTGGGGTAGTTGTTAGTCCAAGGAAGATGAGAGACAGATGGAGTTGAGTTCGACCTGGATTGGCCAACTCCCAGTGGAGCCAGATGTGTGAATAATAAACTTTTATTATTTGTGGTTGGTTGTTACACAGCATTATTGTGGCTATCGGTAAATGAGACACAGGATGCGGTAATGAAAAGATTTTATTTATTCCTCACCATTCTTCCAGCTGAGCATTGTAAAATAGTCTTTCCCATCCTCAGTCAGATTCTCCAACTTTTGGGCTAATTTAAGTTATTAAAAGTCCATTCTAGTTTAAAACTGCAGTACTGAAGCCATCCTCACAAAATTAACAAAAATTTTGGACAGAACTGTAGTCATAATTAAGCATTAATCAGGCTGCACTTTGACCTACTTCCTTGTAATAGGAAGTACTTAGATAAGGATTTTATTTAAAAATTGCTTAAGCAGATCCTGAATTCCAGTGGAAATGCTGACACCAACCAGCTTAGACACCTCCACAGAGGAACTGAATCAGCATGGGAATATCGTTTCTTTATCTACCTATGCCATGACTTCACCCTGCATTCTTTGACCAATCCATGATCTCCGTATCTCTGCCCACTCCAAAACTCTTAAAAACCCTGGCCCCAAACTCCTTGGGGAGACAGATGTGAGGTTTCCTCTTGTGTCCTCATTCAGCCACCCTACTACTAAACCTTCTTCTCTGCTGCAACCTGGTGTCTTGGCATATTGACTTGCCATATGCATTGGACAATGAATCTATTATGATTACAATCTCAAATTGTATTTAAATCTCATCTTCTTCTCTTCTTAGATCAGACTTGAGCTTCAACTGTTTGGAGTTGAAGGGCAAGGCATACAGTCTGCAGTGAGATACCCCTCTCTTCACTCTATTCCCCACCTTTTTGCTCTTTTTTTTTTTTTTTCTTCTTCTTCTTCTTCTTCTTCTTCTTCTTTTTGAGACCGACTTTTACTCTGTTGCCCAGGCTGGAGTGCAGTGGTGTGATCTCAGCTCACTGCAACCTCCACCTCCCGGGTTCAAGCAATTCTTGTGCCTCAGCCTCCCGAGTAGCTGGGACTATAGGCATGAGCCACTGAGTAGCTGGGACAGGAGGCATAAGCCACCATGCCTGGCTAATTTTTGTATTTTTAGTAGAGATGGGGTTTCACCATGTTGGCCAGGCTGGTCTCAAACTCTTGACCTCAGGTGATCTGCCCACCTTAGCCTCCCAAAATGCAGGCATTATAGGCATGAGCCACCACAGTCGCCTCACCCCCATATTTTCAAGGCCCAGCTCTATGGTGTTGGGTGATGGAGAGACAGAGGAAAGGTGTCCTTTTGCCCAAAGGTTCAGCTCTGTGCTGATGGCTACAGCTGATAATGTGGTCTCTGAGTAGGTGGTCTGAAAGGTTTCCTTGAGGGTGGGATTCCACTTCTCCCTGGACCCATATATCTAAGAAACTGGGAAAGCAATGGGACTATCATCACCCCTTTCCTACCAGAGATCCTACCCTAAGGTGCCTTCCAGTACTGCTGTTGTGGGATGCTCACCTCCTGCAATTCTGGACCAACAGGAAGAGACTCAGTACACATCCTGTTATTATCCTTTATTCTGACCAATATTTCAAAAATTTATTTGACTATGAAACTCTTTAATATTCTGACTTTGGGGGAGTATACTGCTAATGGATTCCTGGGGAGCTTGGGCATAGTGGAGATTTAGTAACCTACTCATTATATTCAGTAGATTGTTACATTTTACAATAATTATATCTTTTAAATGGGTCATGCTAACAATCTGGAGATTAAGAATTGTAAAAATGAGACTGGTTGAATTGAATGCAATAGAGATCCAAAGTAACAGCACTTTAGGTAGTTTGTTTCTGTCTCAAATAAAAGTTCAATCTGGTATGGAGGCTTTATTTAGTGAAACTATCTTCATTTCTGTTGTTTTATGGGAGTTCTTCTTGGTCTCAGGGCCCAACATGGCTTACCATCATGTGCATATGCCAGCCAGTTAAGAGGGAGAAAAAGGAAAAGGTAGGGATCTGCCCCTTCTCTTTAAGGGCATGACTCAGAAGTTGCATGTGTCCCTTGTGTTAGCATCTGATTGACTGAAATCAGTTACCTAGCTATACTTAGCTGCAAGGGAGTCTGGGAAATGTCTTTATCCCAGACTGCCTTGTGTCCAGTTGTAAATTCTGTTTTTATGGAACAAAGAGGAGAATATATTGGGAAACAGACAACTAGAAATTTCCGCCACCTACTTAGAGAGAGAGAGAGAGAGAGAGAGAGAGAGAGAGAGAGAAACTCTACTCCTTAAAATGTTTTCTAAGGAAATTCAAAAGAAGGAAAAGTAATTTGTGCAAGGATGTTTATAGTTCGATGGTACAATAAACACTATTTGTGACTTAATAAAGTTTTGTTTGTGTCCACTGTGGTGATAATATGAAGATGACTTAGACTCATGGAAAATTGTATGGAAAAAAGTAGAATGCAATTTCATGCACAAGGAAATTAAGATTCTTTAAAAAACTACACATGCTCAAGGATAAAGAAGAGGTTTAGACAACTTGATTCAAAGATGCACTGTATTTTCACATTTCTTTTAATTGAACTTGAGATTGAGTCTTACATCTCAGGCTTGTATTTTGAGAGCTAAGATTTCTTCCTTAACTGCTGTTTTAAAATCTAAGTGTATCAACAGCATTTTAGAAATTAAAGAGGTGGCTGTGTCCATTCATCCATCTACCCATCCATTCATTCACCCATCTGTTCTCTAGTTCAGTTATTCAATGGCTATCTGTTAGGTGCTGGGAATATGATGGATGTGGTTCCTAATGTCATGGAGCTTCTAGTTTGTTGGGAGAAACAGACCCAGACAAATAAATTTGTGAATTTCCTGACAGTTGCATAGTGCTATGAAAGAAAAGTTTAGGGTAAAATGACAAAACATACCATGGAGACTAGAGCAGACACTTTTGGTGCCTCTCCCATATCCCCTTGGCACTAACCATTTTATTATGTGCCAACAGCATGCAACTAACTGTAAAGAACTTTCTCTTGATTGTCATATATGATTCAGGCAGAAGTGCTATGAAGTCAGTGTTCCCCGGAAGGGCCCACAACCAATGTCAGATGAGAGTCAGAGTATAAATACCCCAGCTTCCCCACCCTTCAGGTGGGATAACTCTGAGACATGTTTTCACCATGCCCCAGAACTCCTCAGTGCAATGAAGCCCCAGTTGCCCACAGAGGATGGGTTCAAGGATGCACTCTTCAATGTCTTTCTTCTCTTCCTTTCTCCTTTTCTCTCTCGCCTACTGATGCTTGCTGGGATCATTCCAAACAAACTGCTTGAACTTACATTTCATTCTCCTGCTCTGCTTCTGGAGAAACCCTGCCCAAAGTCAGGCACTTCAATAAAGGAGAATGGCTTTAGGAAGTGGTGTTTACACAGAGCCTTGAATAATGCATAGAGGTTTAGCTAGGTGAAGATGGTGGATAAGTGATCTGGACAGTGTCTCACTCAAGATTCTTGTTTGCAAGCAACAGAAAAGAAATCTGTTTTTTCTTAAGCCAGGGAGGGAGAGCTGAATGACCCTAAATAATAATTTTGAAATGCTCAATTTTATATATATGGAGAGTTCAAGTTTGGAGTTTGAAAGAGGTCCTCTCATACTGACATTTGAGCAGAAACAGACTTAAGCTTACTCTTGCACCGGTGTAGAGGCCTTCTAGTGAGCATGCAATTTATGGAGGGCAAGCTTATAGTCTGACGAGTCCCTTGATTTGGGGAAGCTGCAACATCTGGCTTCTCCAGGGAAGCCAGAGGATCCCAACAAGCCCTGACCTGCATTATTGATACTCTGCAAGGGCTTTATACCCCAAGAGGCAGTGGAATGGGCAGGGGTTTTTAAAACAGTGCTCCTTGCCACACTGAGGGTTTCTTTGAGCTTTCTCAGAATGGGGCCACATAGGAGGTGAGATGCAAATGCTGAGAGTTGTGAGATGCTTGAAGAGAGTTTTTTGATGCTAAAAAAAAAAAATCATTAGAAAATGAGCTTACCTGGCTTGAATCCCATATTTGTCATTGGTTAGCTGTGTGACCCTAGGTAAGTTAATTAGCCTCTCCAAAATTCTTTATCTTCCTCCTATCCCTTCTCCTCCTCAATCTTCATTGTCAATATCATTACCTAAACATTGACTGTGATGACTGATTTAGATACAGTCTGCCATTGACTTCTTACACCACCCTTTTTAGTTAGGTAGTTTTACCCCCACATTACAGGTGAGGAAACTGGGACCTAGGAGGATTGCATCACTTCTCCAAGGTCACCCAATAGGCTGCAGGGCTGGGATTTACACCCAGATCTGTCTGACTTCAAAGCCTGTGGTCTTAACCACAAAGAGAGTGATTGTCAGGATAAACGAGAACATATAGATGCAAGTATATTGCCTATATCTGTTTCTTCCATGTACTTGGCATTTAATAAATTGTTGCATTTGTGATACTCACCTTGTTTACATTATTGGGTATTTGCCATCCCAGCATGTGACTAGGCCTTTGGGGACATTTTCAGAGCAGGGAGAGATTTTATATTTCTCAAGAAGTATAACCTCATTTACTTTTCTCTTTCAGGGACAGTCAAGGTGTAATTGTGCAGGCTCGTTGCCTGACGTGCAGCAAGGCAATATGCCAAGATGCTGGGTTGCAGCAGAGAAAGTCTTAGTTGTAAGGTTGCCAAATGAGGAGATAGGAGGAAATTTCCAGTCCACCTCCCTGAAGAATTTGAGCCTAGAATTTTAAGGAGTTTGGCTGGGTAGTGGGCCAAAGTATTGATTGGTCAAAGAGTACGGGCTGAAGTCATGGGATGGGAAGCTGAAGAAACCTCATTCTCACACTGACTTGGTTCCTTGCTGGGGTCTTCAGACCAGGTGGCTTCACCTGTTCTGAAAAATGTCTCAAACAGAAGGTCTGGAGCTCCTAACATCTATAGGAGCAATGAGGAAGTTTATGGGTTATGTCACAGCCTATGTGGTTCATAAGTAGCTACAGAGAAGTGGGTCAAATGGCAACCTGATCAGTGTCTTTCCATACCTTTGTCTGAAATCTGGCATGTTATTCTTATTAACCCTGTGGAGATGGTGTTAACAGTGCAGTCTTCCAGGACCAGGAGGGGAAAAGGAGCACATAACCTCTCTGGGCTGTCCAGGTAGATGGCTGCATCTCCAAGGCTGCTGAGAGGAGAGATGGGGTCAGTGCTGGAATTGGCTTCAGAGGTAGTGGCTGGGCATTAATGAGATGCCAAAATGGGGGCACACGAGGGATCAAGCAGCAAGTGTTCGTGGAGAGTCCCCCGTGTGCTCATCACAGCGTTGGGAGCAGCATGTGGGAAAAGCTGGTGGGGAGAAAGCAGTGGGGTTGTGGGTCCATTTGCCCCTCCAGAGGGATACCGAATGACATCAGTGCCTTCGGTAGTGATGAGCAGAGTTGCCACCTCTGTGCTTTGGGAGGCAGCTTGGTTCGTGCTTGAACACTTCTGTTGGTGGATGAGTGTTTATGTATCTGATCTCCATGACCTCAGTGAATCATCAAACAGCCCAGGGGATCAGAGCCTCCTGCAAAAACAGAAGTACCTGAAGGTACCAGGTGAAAGGGATGGTGGGGAAGTCCCATAGGCAAGTTTCGTTTTCCTTTGTTGTTTGCTTTCTTTCCCTCCCGGATCCGGATCCTATAAAGAATGCTATGATAGGAAAATAAATAAAACTCTATGACAGATTTGAATTTGACTCTCATTTACTGGAGTTCAGGCATACAAGACGCAGAGAAGTGAAATAAACAGCAATTATATAAGGTTTCTGTCAAAAAATTTTTTTCTTTAATTTTATGGCAAAACAACCACCCAAACCCTAAAACTCTTACTCTTTTAAAATGTAGCTCCCTTTGATGGGTGTATATGGCAAGGTGACATCAGTGATTTTATTTTGATTTTTAAAAACAGACCTAATAGAACATCTGTACCAGGTGTTTAAAAAGTGAGCTGTTTAAGTACATGTCCACTCCTACTTCCAGTAAATGCTTTTAATAATAAAAGTATCTATTTAAATATATTAACTCTGAGCTGGAAGAAGTGGCTCATGCCTGTAATCCCAGCACTTTGAAAGGCTGAGGTGGGAGGATTGCTTGAGGCCAGGAGTTTGAGACCAGCCTGGGTAACAAACTGAGACCCTGTCGCTACAAAGAAATTAAAAATTAGCCGGGGTTAGTGATGTGTGTCTGTAGTTCCAGCTACTCAGGAGGCTGAGGTGGGAGAATCACTTGAGCCTGGGAGTTCAAGGTTGAAGTGAGTCATCCTCATGCCACCACACTCCAGCCTGGGTGACAGAGTGAAACCCTGTCTCCAAACAACAACAACATAACAACAACAACAAAATTACTCTTGTGTCAGGTGCTGTGCATGCTATGCATTGTTTATTTATTTCACAACTATTTATTAAGCACCTACCATGTGCCAGGCACTGTGCTATATACTGGTGATTTGAATGTGGGATCTGGGACTTCTGAAAAAATGCTGTTTAAACCAAGCTTGTAGGTTGCAGGTGGGTCATTCCAACCAAAAAACCAGGGATAGTAGAGAATCTTCCCAGCAGACAACACAGCAAGCACAAAGGTTCATTTAATCCTCACAATAGAGTGGCTGCCGGGTGCTGGAAGCTCCGCTGCGCCCTGCACCCGCCAGTATAGCCGCCCTGCTGACGCCTTAAATTAAAGAAAAAAAGAAATCCTCACAATAACACAGTGGGAAACTGATTATCCCCCTACTTTACAGAGGAGGAAACTGAGGCTCAGACGTGTTTAATGTTTGTCCAAGGCCACGAACCAACCGAAAGGTGGAGCTTCCTCCTTTTGTAGCTTCCCCAGATCCTGTGTTCATGGATGATTGCCTTTCCTGACTGTGGCTTTAGCACTGCACGTCCTGTGTCCCAGAACCCTGTTCTTCCTGGGCAAACTGGGACTGTTGAAATGTTATGTTGAAATGTTCGGCTGAGATCAAGCCAAGGAGAGTAGGAGGTGTGGTTTGAGGCTTGCAGGAGGAGAGAAGTCAGGAGGCTGCTCCCTGTACCTCATCAAGTCCCCAGGCAGTCATTCCATGATCCAAGGCCACAGCACTGTGGCCTCTGCTAGTTGCCTTTCAGGCCCAATCGTATTTGTAGTGTCTTGACACGTCCTTAAGGTCCCAGAGGCTAAAAGCAAGAGCTTCCCTCGTGTGCATAGTCTCCACTTGTACAAATGAGACAGTTTTGCGCAGAGCTTAACATGCAGAAGAGAAAACAAAGCCGATCCAGGCATAGTCAGCGGAAAGAGATGTAAAAAAGTTTTTAAAAATTACATATTATGTCTCCACAGTGGGCTGCCTGATGATTCAAAAACGTTTCTTCAAAACCCTTCCCTTTCTTTTCTGTTTCTGTGTATTTTTTGAATATACCCTTTCTTTCTGCCTCTCTTCCTTTTATCTTGAACTTAAGTCTCTTATGTAACACAGCACCTAGCACACAGTAGGTACTTAATCAATATTTGTTGAATGAATAAGTGAATGAAATATGTCTGTAGGCACTTTTGAGATGCAATAAATTAGCTGAATGCTTTCTCAAGTTCAGAATAACTCCAAGCAGGCAGCAACAACTATTCTTTCTTTGATCAAAAACAGCGTTTGGGAGAATTCAGATCAATTTTAGGGTAGTCAGATCCTCCTACTATAATATTTCTCTCTTGCTGATGTCTGTACATACCCTGCATCTGAATCACTCAAGGTGCTTGTTAAATACAGTTCTTAGGCTCGTTCCTGGACCTATTGAATTAGATCTGGGGCAGGGGCAGGGGCAGGAATTTGCATTTCTAATAAGCTCCCAGAGTATTTCTTATGCATACATAAATTGCCCTATATAAGCAGTTTGTTCACTTTGATCATCTGTGCTGCAATCCTGGCACTCCCTCCTCCTTTCTGCTAAAAGTTTATATGTTTCTTCCTTAAAGCCTTAAGAAGAAAAAAAAAAGGAGCACACCTCTTTGGGGACAACTTTCAGTTGAAAAGAATTGGGAAAAAGTTGAAACGTTAGCAATGCAATATAATTTTCTCATTCTTCCTCTGTTCTTGCACTGTGTTGCATTGCTCGACATAGATTTTTTGCTGGGCGTATAAGATAATGGAATTTACTCAAGTGCTTCAGAAATGAGTGGCTTGTTTCATACTTCTAATAAAGCTTTCCTTGTGGTTGTAATGGCCAAGAATTTGCCTCAGTGGACTTGAGGTTGTTAATGTTATTCTAGGCATCTCATTGGGTGAGCTCTGTTATCCACTGCAGGTAGCTGGAGTGAGAACCCGTACTGTTGCTGGGGAGAATGCCACATCTGTCCAGTGTTTTTGCAATTCCTTTTTCCCCGTTCTCTGTACATTTTAGTTATTAGGTTAATTTCTGTTCTGTCATCTGAATACTGTATTTAATTGGAGTTAAAGAAAACACATGTATGCACGCATGCATGCAATCCACCCAGACCAACATTTCCTATTCTTAATTATTCATAACTAAGATTTATTAGAAAGGTTGATTGGGATGAATTGATGCATTGTAGATCTAGATTCTGTTATGAACACAGGAAACTGTCCCTTTGTAGGTAAAAATATGGTCTAATGTTGGCAATTTCTTGTGTTTCAATCTAATAGAAACCACATAAATTGTCCAGATGTCTATTTTTAAATTGTTATTTTAAATATACAAAATATTCAGACATACAAAAAGGTGTCAAGAATAATATGATGAACACCCATGTACTCATCATCCAGTAGCATCATCAGATGCCACTGAAACAATTACAGCCCTGTCCCCAATCACATGTCCCTCATGCCCCCACCAGAGGTAGCCTGCATTCTGAATTTGGTGCTTATTGGTCCCATAGCTCTGTGTGTGTGTGTGTATACACATATGCAAGCCTGGAGCCTGAAAGTCTGAAGTCCTGCTTGCCTAGGCTGATGTCTCCCACCCACTGCCTGTATTCACCATTGTCCGTGATGGCTTTCCGGACAAGCCCCTCACTCAACCCTGCCATCTATTTTTTTTTTTTTTTTTTTTTTGAGACAGAGTTTCGCTCTTGTTACCCAGGCTGGAGTGCAATGATGTGATCTCAGCTCACCGCAACCTCCGCCTCCTGAGCTCAGGCAATTCTCCTGCCTCAGCCTCCTGAGTAGCTGGGATTACGGGCATGCGCCACCATGCCCAGCTAATTTTTTGTATGTTTAGTAGAGACGGGGTCTCACTATGTTGACCAGGATGGTCTCGATCTCTTGACCTCGTGATCCACCCGCCTCGGCCTCCCAAAGTGCTGGGATTACAGGCTTGAGCCACGGCGCCCGGCCCTGCCATCTTAACTGTTCTTAATGATAATGTAAATACCTCACCCAACCCTGCCATTGTAACTGAACTTGTGCTCATGTATACTCCTTGCCCCCTACCCCCCACTGTAACTGATCTTATTCTGTAACAACGCCGCCCCCCAAAAACCTACCCAACCTATAAAACCAGCTCCTGTCCCACTGCCCTTTGCTAATGCCCTTTTCAGCCTTAGCCCACCTGCACCCAGGTGAACAAACAGCCATGTTGCTCACACAAAGACTGTTTTGAAGGTCTCTTCATTCAAAGCACACGTTTTTTAACATATATATGTTTTGTTCATTTGTTTTCTTTTGTTTTTGAGACAGGGTCTTGCTCTGTTGCCCAGACAGGAGTGCAGTGGTGCGATCACAGCTCACTGCAGACTTGAACTCCTGGGCTCATGTGATCCTCCCATCTCAGCCTTCTCAGTTTCCCCATCTGTAAAATGAATATAATAAGAGGGTCCCCCTCATGGGGTAACATGAGGCCTGTGGGTAGTTGACACATGAAGTGTTTAGCAGAGGTCCTGGTCTCTAGCAAGTGCTCAGCTGGAACTGTGCACCACCATACCCAGCTCACCTTTTCTTATTTCTTTTTAGAGACAGGATCTCACCATGTTGCCCAGGCTGGTCTCAAATTCCGGGGTTCAAGGGATCCTCATGCCTTGGCCTCTCAAAGTGCTGGGATTATAGGCATGAGTCACCAGGCCTGGCATGTATTTATATATATATATATATGTGTGTGTATGTGTGTGTGTGTATACACACACACACACACACACACAGATAAAACCTACTGTATATAGCCTATTGTCTTGCATATTCCTTTATTTAAATGATAAAGTATACTTATTCTTCTTCAGCTAGCTTTTTTCACTAAACATCATGGTCGAGACTCATTCATGTTGATCTGTGTCTCTCTAGTTCAACGTTATTTTCAAAAACCAAGTAGCTGAAAGGATTTGTAGTAAAATCAACAGTGCATGGAAAAGAAAGCACGTTTCTTTTTTACAATCTTTTCCCCAACCATCAAGCCAAGCTTGTTTCAGTCCATATTTTTGGAAAATATTTGTATTGAGAGAGATTACACAAGATTTGCAGGAAAAAAAAAAAGCAGCCTAACAATAAACAATGGAGCTGTGTTGCTGTTTTGAGACTCATGCTTTTGCCAGAGTAAGATAATTTCTTGGTATGAAGTCAGAAAAAAGTCCCACCAGCTGGCAGTGTCTGGCATATGGTGGCTGTTCAATAAATATTTGCTGCATGAATAAATTAAACTGGGGGGAGGCTCCCAATTTGAAAGCACTCAAGGGATGGTGTAAGTTAGATCTGAGCTAAGATCAGTTTTGTCTTTGTTTCGAATTAGCTGTTGTTACAGGAGGGGCAGGAGGCTTGGATGAGAAATGAGAGAATTGAATCCATGAGACAAGGCAGCTTGGTTCAGGGCTGAGATATGAGTTCAGATTCTGACATTTATTAGGTGATCATGGGCAAGTTACCTAACCTCACTGTGTGCCTCAGTTTCCCTTCTGTAAAAATGGGTGTAATAAGACAGTCCCCCTCATGGGGTAACATGAAGCCTATGGGTGGTTGGTATATGAAGTGTTTGGCACAGGTTCTGGTCTCTAGTAAGTGCTCAGCAAATGTCATTAAGATTCTGTACCAGTGTGTCTATACCGTGGGATTCAGAAGGCTGGACAGGGCATGAGCAGCATCCTAGGTATTACAGACCCCCGGGGGGCAGCTGTTCTTTTGGAGGGAGCCTGTGTCTGGAAGCTGGATCTCATAGCCACAGCAGTGTATCTTGAGGCAGGGCTTTAAATGTCAAAGAAAATAGTTTAGGATATGATTCATGAGGCGAGGAGCTGATGCACACAGGAAGATGTCAGAAAACATACAGGTGACAGTGAAGGACTCAGGGTGCAGGAGCCGGGGTCCGCTCTAATCAAACAGAATCAGCTTGCTCAATCATCAGTGTCAGTGTGCCTATAGGACACTAACCCACAGTGTTAACCCATGGAAGGGGTAAAGCCTTGCTTGCATTTTGGATCTAGGTCTCTGGATTGTGCAGGGCTGAAGGGAGAGCTGTATTTGCATTTTGTTGAATAAGAGCAGTTTGACGAGTTGCTTGTGAGAAAGTATAAAAGTCCAATTTTGTTATTTTCAAGTACAGGATTTTCTCTTTCCATCTTTCCTGGGCAGTAAAGGGAGCCTTTAAGTGGACTCGTAGGTTTTGTGTCGTAGCACACTTGCAGTGATTGGAATCCGTGGAGTAATGGTTGAGGATTTAAGGCCACACTCAGGCTCTGTAGGAAAAGTGCTACGGTTAATTAGCAATGTCTGCCAGAAGGAAAGGCTAGTAATGGAATGCATGCTGCATATTAACCATCCACATATCCATTTAAAGTATAGCAGGTGTATCTTTGCTTCTATACTTTGCTCATGTTTCTTTCTCTTTTTCTAAAATTACTTCTCTTTTCTTCTCTGCTGATCCAAAGCCTTTCCCTGCATCTCTATCCAGTTTAAGTTTTCCTCCTCCAGGAAGCTTTCTCTGATATATCTAATCCACACTGATTTCTCCTTACTCACAATTCTTAGTGTTTATACTACTTAATGAATATTTATATTAACACCGTTTCTCCATCTCTCCATATGCTTTTACTACATGGATCTTCTTTCTGAATTTCAAGCATATGAGGTTTGCTCCTGCCTTCATACCTTTGAACCAGTTCTTTGCTTTACTGAGAGCAATCTTTCTCCAGGTCTGCATTTGGCTAGCTCCTTTTCATCATTAGCTCTCTACTGAAATGCCACCTCCTTGAGGAGCTCTCCCTGAAACCACTCCATATAACCCCTAGATCCTCTCTCTGTCCTGTCACATTGTTCGATTTTCTTCAAGATATTTACTGCCGCTTGATAATTTCTTATTGATTTGTTTGCTTATTTATGTACTGCCTTTTCCTCTGCCCCTCTCCACTCAAATGTAAGCACCGTAAGTGCAGGGACTGTCACTGTTTTCTTCCTTATAATATTCCTATCACTTACAACAGTGCCTGGCATTTAGAAGGTAACCAAATAATAGTTGAATCGATGAAGATCTTAGGACATTATTTGCATTATTTTAAGGCTTAAAATTTGTATGTAATGATGAAACTTCTTGGCTGTAGATTTTTCTCTTCCCAACGACATGGTGAGCTCACCGCAGGCAGGGACCAGCCATATACTCCTTGGTATTCCAGAGCAGCTGTCATGGTGTTAGCAGAGAGGGGTCCCCGATCCAGACCCCAAGAGAGGGTTCTTGGATCTTTCTCAAGAAAGAATTCAGGGTGAGCCCATGCGGTAAAGTGAAAGCAAGTTTACTAAGAAAGTAATGGAATAAAAGAATAGCCCTGAGGGCTGCTGGTTGCCCATTTTTATGGTAATATCTTGATTATATGCTAAACAAGGGGTGGATTTCAGGAGTTTTTCTGGGAAAGGGGTGGGCAATTCCTAGAACTGGGGATTCCTCCCATTTTTAGACCATACAGGATAATTTCTTGACATTGCCATGGCATTTGCAAACTGTCATGGTGCTGGTGGGAGTGTCTCTCAGCATGGTAATGCATTATAATTAGCGTATAATGGGCAGTGAGGATGACCAGAGGTTACTTCCGTTGCCCTCCTGGTTTTGGTATGTTTTGGCTTCTTTACCACATGCTGTTTTATCAGCAAGCTCTTTGTGACCTGTATCTTGTGCCGACCTCCTGTCTCATCTTATGACTTAGAATGCCTAACCTCCTGGGAAGGCAGCCCAGTAGGTCTCAGCTTTAATTTTATCCAGTCTCTTCACAAGATGGAGTCAGTTGGGTTTAAATCCTCTGACAACGGGGTACTCACTAAATATTGTTGAATGATTGAATGAAGGAATAGAGTAGTATCTGCAGTGAGCATCCATTTGTATGAGTTAGGGTACTGGCTTGCCTGCTTTAACAGTGGCATTCAGAAAGATATAAATTCATTTCTTTCTCATGTAATGGTCTTTAGATACAGGAGGATGGATGCCTCTGCTATCGTCACATGTCGCTGCTGTCTCTGGGTTTAAGGCATTGGCTCTAGTTCTGGTTCTCAGGCCAGCAACAAAAACATTCTGTTAAAGACACAAGTTGGAAGGGCACACCTCACTTTCATCCATGTCTCATTGGCCACACCAAGTCACAAGCCCACACCTAGCTGCAGTGGAGGCTGGGAAATGTAGTCTCTGTCTAGGCAGCCATGTTTCCAGCTAAAACTTTGAATTATTATTGAATAGGGGAGGAAAGATGTTAGGAAACAATGAGTACTCTCTGCTCATAACAGTTCAGTTTGATGAAAATTTATTATTTTTTCCTGTGCTAAGCATGGCACTGGACACTCTGGTGAGCATAGGTACACACTGGGCAGATTCCCTGCCCCGTAGAAGTCTATAGCCTAGTGGACAAGACAAGCAAGTAACTCTAATTCTCGGAGATTTGCCTGGAGTAAGAGTTGATTAAATGAAAAATACTAAAGTCGGTCGTTGTGGACTTACTAGGTTGCAAGGCACTTTGTGTTCTTGGTCCCATTTAATCCTCATAATGATGTAAAATGTAGCTCCATTTTCCAGATGAGGCTCACAGAAGTGTTTTAAGGTATTTTGGATTTGTGGATGGTATAATCAATTGAAGGGCTAATCTTAATTTGTTTTGTTTTTGTTTATTTCTAAATTTATAGATAGTAAAATTCACTCTTTACAGTACACAGTTCTATGAGTTTTGACAAATGTGTAGTGATGTAATCACTCCCTCAGTTGAGATACAGAACCACCACCCCCATCCCAAATTCTCTCATGCTGCCCATTCTCTCACCCTCAGCCCCTGGCAACCATTGATATGTTCTTCATTCCTATAATTTTGCCTTTTCCAGAATGTCATGCACATGGAATATTGTAATATATATTAGGCTGGTGCAAAATATTTGCGGTTTTTGCCATTACTTTTATTTATATGTATTTTATGTGTTATATATAATATATATGTAATATATCCCTTTGAATCTGGCTTCTTTCATTTAATATAATGCATTTGAGATACAGCAATGTTGTGTTTATTAGGAGTTCATTCCTTTCATTGATCAATAGTATTCCATTGTGGTTTGTTTATCCATTCTCTGATTGAGGAACATTTTGGTTGTTTTCAGTTTGGGGAAACTATAAATAGAGCAGTTACAAATGTCTGTGTACTGGTTTTGTGTGAATATAGGTTTTCATTTCTTATGGGTAATACCCATGAATAGGATTTCGGGTTTGCATATGCTTAACTTTATCATAAATTGCCAAACAGTTTTCCATGGTAGGTGTACCATTTGCATCTTTCCCAGCAATGCATGAGGGTTCTAGTTGCTTAGTGTCCTTGCAAGCTCTTGGTATTGTCATGGTGTTGTTATTGACAGTCACTTTAATAGGCATATAGTACTGCTCTCAATTTAGAAAGCATTTTGACCCTGCTTTGAAGCATGTTTTTTTTTCCTTCTTCTTCAGGCAACATTCATTCCACATAATTCAGCACCAGCTTAGACTCTCACTATCACTATCACTTTCCCCTTTGCTATCCACACAGGTAAGAGGAAGGGGGAATTTATTTTTCTTATTAACTGTGCTGGCTAGTGCAGTTCTTAGCTTTCTCAAGGAAGAAACAACTTGAGAAATAAATTTATTCTAGCCCAGAGCTTGAGAAAGATCTGCCTTCAATTAGCCAGCAGTATATGTTGACCTATTCAAACCAAACAGTTATGACTCAGATTGCATTAAGTTAAAAACATATTTAAATCCATGTTTGGATGATGAAAGCAAATAGACTACATCAAGGGCTCCATGCATAAGTAATATTCTCATATTTTTTAAAAGGACAAATGTAGATATGGAAAGAAAAATTTTCTTCCCAAGGAATTAAGTCTAAAGTCTATAACAATGATTCCCAAATGGGGGATGGGGGTGGGGGTGGGATGCAAATCAGAACTGACAGAATTACGTGTGGTGGGGAGTGTTTCATTGCACATGCACACATACTCTTTCTCCCCAGGAGGATTCTGACCCTTCCACAGGGGAGTGTGGGCCCTTACTTTCAGTTGAGAACTATTGCCATTGTGCCTTGCTGAGGGGAGTAAATTGTATCTACTGGCCATGCTGCGGCAGAAGGAAGGTGGAGACTCTTCTCTAACATTCTCATTCAATGCAGGGATGGCAAAGAGAGCAACAAGATGGTAGTACATATGATTCTCTCATTTCAACTTCAGTCAATTGGTAACGTCTGCCTGTAGCTCTGCATAGAGGAAGGTAGCAACCTCTTCAGGCTTAGAAGGAAAGAGAGCAGGAATTGATTGGTGGTGTTTGCCGTGGGCACAAGCCTGGTGATATGCAGATTTGTACCATGTATTTGCTGTCCTTGAAATAAGAATCTTCCAAAGATCTTTGATTTTTTTTCTTCTCACAGAATTTATGATTCCGCCTTAATGTTGGTAAGGTTTCATCTTGGAGATGGTAATAAATATGTAATGCTCTGTCCAGTGGTTCTCACCTGGAGGCAATTTCATCCCCCAGATGTCATTTGGCAATGTCATTTTTGGTTGTCACAAACGGAGGGGTGTTACTGGCATCTGGTGGGTAGAAGCAAGCTGCTAAATATCCTACAACACACAGGGCATCCCTCAAAACAAAAAAAATTATCATCACAACTGCCGAGAGTGCTGAGGTTAAGAAACCTTGCTCTATATCCTCTGCTGTTTCCTAGGATTATCTCCTAAATATATATCTTGGGAACTGACACTGGTAGAGAAATGAGGAAGTCAGACAGAAAAGAGAAGGCATTCAATAAAAGACCCATTATCAAGTCATCAACTAGGGATTAATCCTGCAAGAAAACTCTGAGTCAATGTAGAACATAAACTTCAGTTATCCCATCTGAGAGGTGAGGGAGCTGGGGTATTTATGCACCAGTTCCCCATGGTCATTACTTGAGGGCTGTTCCCAAATGGCATTTTGAGAGCATGATTTATTCCCCAACAATGGCATGCATTGTGCTATATGTAAGAGCTTGTCTAAGGTCTTCCCCAGTAGATTGAACACTCCATGAGGGCAGGGACCATATCTGTCTTGCTTATCATCATAGCTCTAGCATGTAGCAGACATTCAATAAAGATTTGTGGAATGAATAAATGACCAATAGCCTCTTTGGGATAGGTTGGTCTGCATACAAGAAGGGCATGTAATAAATTAGGGCAGTTGACTGATGCATTTTGACTATGGGGTAAGAGGTTACAACAGAGAAGATGGGAGAAATTGGCCAATCTGTGGTCTAATGTTTGATTAGGGATTACCCATCTTGTCATACTGATAGAAGCCATGACAGATACTGCTGCAGAACTTTGTATATGCCGAAACTCACCACCACCTTGTTTTTCTATCTTTATTTATTAGTCTTCCCCCTCATGTATCACCTGCTTTCTTTCCGGAGTCAGTTTAACTTTGAGCCTACAGCTTTTTTCTTTTTTCTTTCTCCTCATTGCACCAAAAGAGTCTGAAGAAAAAGACAAGTCAGAATAATTGTCCCCACGACATATTTCAGGCTCATTCTGCACTCAGGTTATTTTTTGAATCTCTTTGTTATGGCAGAGAAGCAAATTGAAGTTTGGGATTGACAATTGACTCCTCGCCATGATTGGCAGGGAGACCCTTGTGTGTGTGTGTGTGTGTGTGTGTGTGTGTGTGTATGTGTGCATGTGTGTGTGTGTATGTGTGTGGCGTGGATGCACGTATGTGTGCATCCATCCATGCATGTATATGTGTGTCTTTGGAGATTTCAGGACAAATTTATTAAATCCTACAAAGTTCAATGTCATATTAAAAGTTTTCATGTGAGCTTATCAAGCCAGGCATCTGAACATAATGATGGATGACATGGGGGCCAATACATCTTAGGCTATCAGATTATGGCAGGCAGATGATGTCTTCCATGTGTTAGTGGCTACTGTTTCTTTGTTCTGTAAATATTGGTAGCTCATGTTAAATTAAAATAACAAGATTTTCCTTCCAGTTTTAATGAAGATTTATGATAACCAGGAGACAGTAAATTATGGTATTTGTGTCAGTTAGCTATTGTGGTGTGACAAACAACCTCTAAATCTCAGTGACATACAACAAATGTTTGGTTTTTGCTCATAAGTTTGCAGTTGGCTGGGGTGGTTTTCTTCCGCATGTCTCTTATCCTCTTTCTGGGACTAGCAGGCCACCCAAGGCATGTTCTTTTCTTTTTACTGGCAGCATTTAAAGAAGGCAAGCCCAACTGTGCAAGCATCTTCCAATCTTATGGTTGTGTCATATATGTGGGTATCGCATTGGGCAAGTCAGTTCACATGGTTGAGCCTGAAGTCAAGAGGTAGGGAAGTTCACTTGGTCTTTTGCGGGAGAAATTCCAAGTTACATGGCAAAGGGCATGGTTACAGGAAAGAATGAAGAATTGGGGCAATAGTTCAGTCTATTACAGTGTATAGAGCTTGAGTTATGAAGTCAGACAGACCTGGATTTAAACCTTTGCTCCTCCATTTACTAACTATGACTTGAGCAAATGACTCTGCCTCTTTGAACTTTGTTTTCTCATCCATTTGAAAAATGGTTATAATAATGGTATCCATACTTCAGTATTGTTGAGAGGGTTAAACGAAATGATGCATGTAAGCCACTTAGCATAGTTTCTGGCACACAACAAGTACTCCACAAATTTCAGCTAAAAACAAAGCTCTTAATAGCAGAATAAGCTCCCCCAGGGGTGTGGCTATAAACTAGATATCTACTCTTGACATTAGCCACCATGAAAATTGCTCTTTCATTGCTCTTCCTGGAATTTCAGTGACCTGAAGGAGTTTTGGTGAATCTCCAAATATGCCTAGCTTAGGTCACAGAAAATGCTCTGAAAGGATCTGACCCTTGGAAAAGGAAAGATGTTAAACTTTAAATGGATCAGCAGAAAAATATACAACAGCATTTACTCAGGATACCAATATTTCAGGGAAGCAAACAAATGGAGGGCCAGATTGTGAATATAACAGACTCCAAGGAATCTATTAGAAAACATTAATGCACTTGTTACAATAAAATACTTTGAATTTGTTGGGCTAGCAGTTATAAGCAAAATAATATCCCTTTATTAAAATATTAAAGTAGCCTGCAGTATGATAGCACAGTAAGATTAGATAATGAATTTTTTTCTTCTGGTGGTGATCTACCTTCTTTAAATATTTCAACTCATCGGCAAGAGCTGCTAATCTCAGTAGTGCATACTTATTGGAACCCACTATAGCAACGGTAATTGCATTCGAGATATGGCCACATTAGATGTTGTAATCCCAAATTACATATGACCCAATGAAATGAAAATGATAAGGCAGCTAGAAAGTGGAGCTTTTAATACTTCTTATCTAGAAGTTTATGTCTCCAATTTTCATGCATTTCCAAGTTCCATTAACAAAAGAAAAAAAAAACAACCTCTTACTAAGTTGAAACAAAATGGATTTTGAAAGTAGCAGTGAATCTCCCTTTCCTCAAACTCTTTTGAGATGTCTATCTGCACCTATGAGAATTGATGAATGGACTTTATAAAGGTGTATAGAATGTCAGGGCTGAAAGAGTCAGAGAAATCTTCCATCCCCCTGCTCCTTATTTACAGACAAGAAGACTCTTTGCCCTGGAAGTGGATTGAAGGCTGATGGGGAGAGCTTTTGTTCATTAGGCTTGGATTTTTATGGCAAGCTCTCCTACCTCCCATCATGCCTCATTCTGAGATCACATGAGAATCAGTTATTGGAATCATTTCCTCTGGAAAGGGATTCATAGCTCTTGAGAGATGGTGTCCTGATCAGGCTCTGTAGGTAGGTTTGAGAATAAATGGGCATGAGCCAAATACAAACTTTCATTCAGGAGTAAAGAATTCTGGTTGTTGGCTGGGTGTGGTGGCTCACACCTATAATCCCAGCACTTTGGGAGGCCAAGGCAGGCAGATAATCTGAGGTCAGGAGCTCAAGACCAGCCTGGCCAACATGGTGGAAAACCGTCTCTACTAAAAATACAAAAATTAGCTGGGTGTGGTGGCATACACCTGTAGTCCCAGTTACTCGGGAGGCTGAGGCAGGAGAATTGCTTGAACCTGGAAGGCAGAGGTTGCAGTGAGCAGAGATCACATTGCTGCACTCCAGCCTGGCAATGGAGCAAGACTCCGTCTCAGAAAGAAAAAAAAAAAAAAAAAAAAAAAAAAGAAAGAAAGAAAGAATTCTGGTTGTCAAAAGGCTATATAAGTAGGTGGTTTAATAATGTAAAAAATATGATTTCTGGTATCTATATATTCCAAGAAATGTAGAATACTCTGCTAGTTGCCTAAACTACATATTCAGTCTTCTTTATCAGTAGTAGCCTCCTATATTGTTGGTAGGCATCAATACACCCCACTGAAAATTTTATCTTCCAACTTCACTTGCAGACAGGAGTGGCCAGTGAAATGTAAGTAGAGGTATTATTGGTGTTTCCAGGAAGTTTCTTTAAGAGAGGTTGGCTAACTGGGAGACAGGAACCTTTTGGCCATTTCCTTTTCTTCAGTTTTTCCTTCCTGAAATGTAGATGTTGTGGATGGGGCTGCAGCAGCTATTTTGCACCATGAAGCAAACTTGAAGATGAAAGCCACATGTTAAAGGTGGCAGAGAAGAAGGCTAGAAGGAGCCTGGGTTGCTGGTGACTTTGCGGGGCTGCCATAGCAGGCTGGTACTCTCTACCTCTGCACTCATTTTACACAAGATGTGAAATAAGCTCTATCTTGTTTGAGTATTATTTTGGTACCTGTTAATGTGCTGCTAAATTGAACCTTAACTGATATTAGTGTCAAGGAGACGCATTTATTAGACACCAAGAGAAGGACTATGAGGGTCAGTAGGGAAAAGGAAGAGACAGAGTAAAAATAATTTTACAATTTGCTGAAAGTGCTCATCTGTTTTATTTATCTGATCTTGTCTGATGATGTTGATATGTATATATAGTGGGCCCTTGAACAGATTGGGGATTAGGGGAACTGACAATTCCCTCCCTCTGTACAGTCAAACATTGATGTATGACTTTTGGTTCTCCTAAAACTTAACTACTAATATAGTCTACTGTTGACTGGGAGCTTTACTGATAATATAAATAGTTAGCTAACACATATTTTGTATGTTATATGCATTATATATTGTATTCTACAATAAAGTAAGCTGGAGAAAAGAAAATTTAATTAAGAAAACCACAAGGAAGAGAAAATACATTTCTAGAACTATACTGTATTGATCTATACTCTAAGTTTACATAGTCTGTTTACGAGATGAATCATCTGTCTGAAATGGTGGGTGACTGCAGCTGCAGACCTCAATCTGAGATACATATCCTACAACTCCACTTTTTCTTGTAATGCCATGACCTTTCTCTGCTTCTTGGGAGTACTTCCAACATCACTAGTGACATTTTGTATGGGTCCCATGGAGTTATTCAAGGTTTATGGTATTGCAGCAAACATGATGAAAAATCTAGGAGAACCACTAGAGTTCACCTTTTACTATGATATGCGATTTACTGGGCAGAGAAACTGTTCACTTGGAGATGATTATTTTCACATGGTGTTTTAGGTGGATGCTCCCAACACTTGAGCTCACTGAAATAGCAACAGGAGGTGGCTACAAAATTATTACAGTACTACACTATGGATGGCAGTTAATGTTGTGCAGTTATGGTTTAATATTGCATCTTTACGTTTCTCTTAACTGCCAGTGGTGCCATGTATGCATTGTAAGTATTTGTGTGCAGAAGTTTTGATAAGTTCTAACTTTGTATAACAGATTTGTGTATATTTTATGGTAACAAATGAAAAAATACTCAAGTATCTATGTATATTTTATGCATTCATGACGTACATTTTTCTTAAGTTTTTTTTTTTTTTTTTTTTTTTGGAGACAGGGTCTAGTGCTGTCATCCAGGCTGTGTAGTGGTACGATCATGGCTCACTGAAGCCTCTTCCTGGTGATCCTCCTGCCTCAGCCTCCTGAGTAGCTGGGACCACAGGCCCATGCCACCATGCCTGACTAATTTTTTTAAAATATTTTTTTTTGGTAGAGGCAGGGTCTCACTATGTTGCCCAGGCTGGGCTCAAGCAATCTTCCTGCCTTAGTCTCCCAAAGTGCTACAGGAATGAGCCACTGTGGCTGACCAATTTTTTAAAAAATATTTTTAGGCAGTTTATCTTCAAGTTATTCAAATGGTTGCAGGTCTTCAAAAATTTTTTCCAATATATTCATTGAAAAAAAAGCCATGTATAAATGAACCTATACAGTTCAAACCCATGTTGTCCAAGGGTCAACTGTGTATATATTGCTGTTCCTACTTTACAGGTGAGGAAACAGGCCCAGCAATACAAAATGCTTGTTTATAGGTTATAGTCACCCACTAGGTTATTGCCGTTCACCACGGTGTCCTCAGTGCCTAGCAAGTAAGCAATACACACGTTTTGATGAGGCTGGGTATGGTGGTTCATGCCTGTAATCCCAGCACTTTGGGAGGCCATGGTGGGAGGATCACTTGAGCTCAGGAGTTCGAGACCAGCCTGACCAACATGGTGAAACTCTGTCTCTACTAAAAATACAAAAATTAGCCAGGTGTCGTGGCGCACACCTGTAGTCCCAGCTACTTGTAAGGCTGAGGCAGGAGAATCATTTGAACCTGGGAGGTGGAGGTTGCAATGAGCCAAGATTGTGCCACTGCACTCCAGCCTGGGTGACAGAGCGAGACTCCACCTCAAAAACTTTTTTTCATTAATAAATGCTTTTTCTGTTTTTGAGGTGGGGACTTTTCCCATGACCTCATTGTACTGATTTCCCAACTTCTTGGTAAAGTGGTGAAGATGGGAGAAAGGAAAAGAGCTTTCGTGATGCCAAGTGGGAAAAAGGCCCCCAGCAGCTTGCTTGGAGACAGTGCCACTGTTCGTTGAGACGGTGTGAAACACGGTAGACGCCAGCTGTTTTTGCTCCTTGCATCCTTTCACTCTTGCTCTGGTAACAACTCCTTGATGAGCCACTTAGGGGTGCTTCAGGTGACATCAGCTCCGTCCTCTATTCAGGAGTGGGAAATAAATTTAGTGACCAATCAGAGGTTTGTGTTCTTCTGGCCATAGTGATTGGTTTAGGGATAGACCTATGTTCAAATTGGAGCTACTGCAATATGATAACTTTAAAATTATTTTTAAATTTTAATATATTTATATATTTAGGGAAGATGAGTGTAAAATTTTTTGTGGAGATGGGGGTCTCACTCTGTTGCCCAGGCTAGAGTGCAGTGGCACAGTCTTAGCTCACTGCAACCTCTACCTCCCTGGTTCAATTGGTTCTCCTGCCTCAGTCTCCTGAGTAGCTGGGATTACAGGTGCATGCCACCACACCTGGCTAATTTTTGTATTTTTAGTAGAGACAGGATTTTGCCATGTTGGCCAGGCTGGTCTTGAACTCCTGACCTCAGGTGATTTGTCTGCCTCCGCCTCCCAAAGTGCTTGAATTACAGGTGTGAAGGTGCATTTCTTAGATGCATATATTACCGGGTGGTGAAGTCTGGGATCTGAGTATACCCAGCACCCAGTGAACACTGTATCCCGTAGGTAATTTTCCAACCCTTACCCCATCTAATGATTCTTGAAATATACCTTTATTTGTAAACCAACAAAAAGCAGAAATAATAGTACAGGGAACCCCCAAATACTCATCACCCAGATTCAATAATTATAAAAGTTTGGCCACACTTACTTCATTTTTTCCTTATTTCTCTACTATTCCTAGCATTTCTTAAAGCAAATCCAGGTATTTGCCATTTATCCCAGAGTAGTTTAGTTTGCACCTCTAAAACGTAAAGGCATTGTCTGGCTGGGTGTGGTGGCTCACATCTGCAATCCTAGCACATTGGGAGGCCAAGGCAGGCGTATCACCTGAGGTCAGGAGTTCGAGATCAGCCTGGCCAACATGGTGAAACCCTGTCTCTATGAAAAATACAAAAATTAAGCCAGCATGGTGGTGCATGCCTGTAATTCCAGCTCTTTGGGAGGCTGAGGCAGGAGAATCACTTGAACTCAGGAGGCGGAGGTTGCAGTGAGCCAAGATTGTGCCACTGCACTCCAGCCTGGGCACAGAGCCAGACTCTGTCTCAAAATAAATAAATAAATACATACATATATAAATGAAAATAAAAATAAAATAAAATAAATGAGAGCTCTCAGATAAGGTAAAAAATCTAGAAAGAAATCAGTATTCACCCATTATCTTCACTCTTGGCTCCCTGAACAGAATTTTAGACCCTAATATCAAATTAGACAATTTTAATATCTAAGAGACATATTAAAGAGGTGTTGTGTTTTATCAATCCCATGTTACAGGCAATTATATGCCTGTAATCCCAGCTACCTGGGAGGCTGAAGCAGGAGAATCCTTGGAACCCAGGAGGTGGAGGCTGAAGTGAGCTGAGATTGCGCCACTGCACTGCAGCCTGGGCAACAGTGTATATGTATATAGTGTGTATATATATATATATATATATATATATATATATATATATACACTGTCTCTTAAATATTAAAGTTGTCTAATTTGATATTAGGGACTACAATTCTGCTATGTATATAAATGTATATAAATACATATATACATATATACATATATATAAAGGCATTTTCTAACATGACCACTACCGTGAGACTTTTGCTGAAACTACTGAGAGAATGATAGGTGTTTTCTTTCCAATGGGAAAGAAACTTAAACCTAAGTTTAAACTTAAACTTGGAGGGATAGAACCCTGAAAATGCTGGAAGCATTGCTTGGGTCAAAGAATAAAGTCAAGTAGTGAAGTCAGTCTAGGAGTTAGAAAGAAAAGAATCCTGATTACATAGTTTGTGTTCCTAGATTAAACCTTGCCCAAAGACCACATTAGTACCTTAAATGAAACAGCACAGTCTCTTTTACTTAAGCCATTTTAGGCAGGGTTCTTTTGTTCACAACCAAAGAATGTCTTCACTGATTTAGAAACCAGTAACTTTTCTCCTAGGATGAAGGTTTCTTCCCCTACAATAGTTTATCTTGAAGCCAGACCTCAGCCCAGTAGTCCAATATATAAAAACCCATGACTATGTAAAGTAGACCTACTGAACAAGAGGAAAACCAAATTACTCTGAAGGGCACAGTTTTCTCCTTTACACTCATGGTCAAGGGGGAAAACTTGATGTGGGTTTACGGTCAATTGCAAGTAAGAACCTCTTGAGGGTGGGGTTCTGTGTGTGGATTTTTACTCTATTCCAGAAGCACAATTTTCCTTCTATGCTGGGAACAAAAGGTGGGAAGTGGCAAATCATGGAAGCATGGCAATTTATCACCAGTTTCCTTTTGTGTTCCCAAGACACTAGACTTGTGGAAGACCCTGCCCCAGATGCGTGGGGCAAAGTTGGCAGATCCCAGCTCCAATTTCTCTTTCATGTTTTTATAGCATCTTGAAATCCTTTTAAGCTCCCAATTCATTCTTTGGCAGGGGGAACATAATCCTTATAATCATGGACGGGCGTTAAATGAACAGCCTGAAATTGCATGCAAAAATGTTTTGTGTGTGTTTATATAAGCATTTTTCTGGCTGTCATAGCTTTCAATAGAAAACCAAAATGTTCTCAGATCCATAAAGATGTAAGACTCAATGCCTTCTGGGTGGTTATTAAGTATTAGACTGTTCCCAGTATTTAACCTTAAAAGAATTTACCACCCTCCTTGGATGTGACAGAGTGTTACTGACAAAGCCAGTCACCCAAAAGATGGGGTCTTGCCATGTTTGGTGTCGTATACCAAACAAAGCAAATACACAAAACTGAAAGTGAGTGTCAAGCAGTGCAGACTTTATTTGGTGGCCATGGAATTGAGAAGCAGGAGCATGACTCACAAACCAACTTCTTAACAGGTGAGGGGTGAGGGGTTTAAAATGTACCATTTCTCTAACGGAGGGGTTGGACATTGAACACAAGGGGAGGAATAGTCATGTTTTTTCTGGAAATGGGCAGGGAACTTCCCAGAACCAGAGTGCTGCCTTCCTTTTTGTCCTTTAATGGCTTCTTCTGGTCATTGTCATAGTGATTGTAACTGTCATGGTGTTAGTGGGAGTGTCACTTAGCATGGAAATGAGATGATAATGGGGTCTGAGATCTTTTTGAAGTCACTTGATCAGCAATTTTGGCTCTAACCAGTCTTAGCTGGTCTGATTACAATGGGAACTTTTTTCTTTTTCTTTTGAGACAGGGTTTTGCTCTGTCACCCGGGCTGGAGTGTGGTGGCACAAACATGGCTCGTTGTAGCCTTGACTTCCCAGGTTCAGGTGATCCTCCTATTTCAGGGAACTGTTTTACATCTGCAACACTATTTCCAAATAAGGTCACACTCTGAGGTACTAGGAGTTAGGACTTGAGCCTATGAATTTGGCGGGGTTGGGGGAATAATTCAACACATAACACCATGTAACACCATTCAACATATAACAAATAGGAGGACCACCTCCTATTTGGTGGCAGACACCTGTAGACCCAGCTAGGGGGCTGAAATCTTCCTATCTCAGTCCCTAGCTGAGTCTACATGTGTGTGTGTCACCAAGCCTGGCTATTTTTTGCATGTTTTGTAGAGATGGGATTTTACCGCGTTGCATAGGCTGGTCTTGAACTCCTGGGAGTGCTGATATTACGGGCATGAGCTACTGCAGTTGGCATACAAAGGGAATTTTTTTTTTTTTAAATCACAGGTGTCTTGTTTCTTAAAGATAAGCAGAGTTAGGACAGGGTAAAAATTCAACTATGTCACATAGACATTACACTGGGTAACAAGAGGAACCCAGTAAAGTCATAAGTATTGACTAGTTGCTTTAATAGAGAAGGGGACCGTGAACTGCTAAGCTTGAGACATAACTCATAATCCAGTTAGCTGTGGTTTTACCCATACCACTGGCTTAAAAGTCAGAGGGCCTCGCTTTCCATTGTGATTCTGCTACTCACATTCTGCATGAACATGGGCACATTATTTCACCTTTCTGTGTGTCATATGTTGAATTTTTCCTCCAACCCAGCCGAATTCATAGGCTTAAGTCCTAACCCCTAATACCCCAGAGTGTGACCTTATTTGGAAATAGTGTTGCAGACATAATTCATTCCACTGAGGTTATAGCTGGAGTATGATGGGCTCCTAATCCAATATAACTGGTGTCCTTATAAAAAGGGGGAAAATTGGACATGTACACACTCGCAATACACACACACGCACACACACGCACACACACACACACACACACACGGAGAACATCATGTGAACATGAAGGCAGAGATTGGGATGATACAACAGAAACCAAGGAATGTCAGTGGTTGCTGGCAACCACCAGAGGCTGGCGGGGAAGGATGGAACAGATCCTTCCCTTACAGCTCTCAGAAGGAAGCAACCTGGACAATGCCTTGATCTTGGACTTCTAGCTTCTGATTGTGAGACGATACATTTCTGTTGTGTAAGCCACCCAGTCTGTGGTACTGTGATCCTGCAGCCTGAGGAGACCAATGGACTGGGTGAGGTCAACATGGAGATGCATCATCAGACTTGCTGTCCAGCTGCAGCGAGTGCAGCCGACAGATGGTCTCTAGCTGTTAGCCCCAAAAGGTTCAGCCTCAGCTGCAGGAAGTCACCTTGCCCAAGGTTATGCCTTTCTCTGGGAAGTCAGTGTCTGCATCTGAGCCAGGTAGAGGTATGGTATAAAGCCTTGGCCATGTCAGCCCAAAGCAGGAAAACTTCCAGGGACTGTATTTGCTCCAGAGCTTCCCATGGGGTTGGCCGAGACTGTGCAAGGCTGGCATCTCCAGCATCTTTCTATCCAATCCTGCTTCCTCCTTGTTCCTTTTGTAAGTGTTGATCCCTAGGAAATGTTTTATACCCCAAACTCCATTTCAGTGCCTGCTTTTGGAGACCCCCAACTGGTGACATGTGGTTTTAACTTTCTCATCTACAACCTGTGAAAATACCTGGCCCAGACCTTCACACTTCATGGTCAGTTAGCCAACGTCAATGGAAGCAGACTCTCTGGCCATTTCCTTCCCTATGCCACTGAAGAAGGAAACAAGAGCTATTGAAAGGGCTTCTGATGCCACAGAGCAAAGAGTATCCCAGGAAATGAGGCCAGTCCTGGCCATTGTTCCAGTGCTGGCTTACTGGGCACACCGGGGGCTTAGATCTCTGCAATTTACCAACTCTTATAGGCTGAACAGGCTGAACTCTTATAGAGTTGGCTGAGCAGAAAGGGGAACACTGCATGGCTATGAAATTCTCTGCAATTTCCTGTAAGAAAATAGCTGAGCTGTGTTCCAGAGAGATCCTCTCTAGGAGCTCTGCGTTAGAGTTGGCTGTGTTTTGAGATGCTAAATATTGTGGATTGGAGGAGAATGAAGTGTTTTACACTATGAGAGATGGGGAGATGGGAAGTTTTAAGTTATAGAGTTCATTTCATCTTATGGTGTATGTGTATCAGAGAAAGAGAGAGAGAGAGAGAGAGAGAGAGAGAGAGAGAGAGAGAGAGAGAGAGAGAATATGTCAATGCATACATGTTTGTTTCCATCCTCTGTCTTTTTGAAGATTCAATATGTGGTATGTTAGGCTATCCAAAAGTGACAATCATTTTATACATCCTCCAATGCGTGCTAAAAAATGCCAATCAAGTACAAAATATATGACCTATTATGCAGCTTTTGAGCTTCAATAACCGTCCAGCTCTCTATTTCTATTAAATTTAGAGGAAACGCCTATCTTCTAAAAGCTTAATTACCTGTGGATTCCTGTGGGAGACTTCGTAACAAACGGCAAATCAGAAGGTTTCTTAATTTCCTTGATTCCAATCTGCTCTGTTAAAGAGGCCCTCAACAGCCTCCTGGGCTTTCCCTGGCCTGTGCTGCTTGTGCCATCTCGTCCTTCCTCTCACTTCTAATTTAGCAGTTTCAGATACTAGTAGCAAAACCATTTGGGGGATTTTTCCCTTGATGGTTTTCTAATTTAATCTTCAACAAAAATGACATTTAATTATGGAGACAGGTGTTTTGTTTTTCTTTTTTGTTCTCAAAGACAGCAAATATTTCAATCAAATTGGTGCAGAACTTGTATATTTTTCTCTCCCTTTCTCTTGCCCAGTGAGATGTCCCATCTCCCCCAAAAAATCCATGAGGAAGCTACATATTTTGTGTGTTTTCTTGATTCTTTTGACAGGCTTTCAGTGGGCTGGGAAGTCTCAGTCTTATTGCTCAGGTTCCAGCTTCGATCAGATAACTATGTTTGATTAAACATCCTTTAAACTCATTATCAGCTCAGCAATGACTTCTTCAGAAATGACCTTTCGGATGATCTAAACTCAAACAAGGGTTTCTGGAAGCATGAACTTCAGTGTTCTTTGTTTGGTGTTCTTGGTTTGTGACGGGTCCTGTGGAGGCTCCTCAGAGTGATGCCCAAGGGAAAAGCTGGGCTCTGGGGTGTCAGGCAGTTTTCTATTACCTTGGCTACTTCTGAGAGCTGGGCTTGCTTTAGAGCAGGCATCCTCAAACTTTTTACACAGGGGGCCAGTTCACTGTCCCTCAGACTGTTGGAGGGCCACCACATACTGTGCTCCTCTTACTGACCACCAATGAAAGAGGTGCCCCTTCCTGAAGTGCGGCCGGGGGCCGGATAAATGGCCTCAGGGGGCCACACGCGGTCCGCGGGCCGTAGTTTGGGGACGCCTGCTGTAGAGACTCAGTTTGGAGGTGGAGGACGGAAACAATCATTTCTAAAGATTTAGAATCTCAGGCTTTGAAGTCCAACACACTTGGGCGGGCATCCCCACTCACTATTTGCTAGCCATCTTTTGGGTCTTGTATTTCTTAACATGGGATTAATAATTCCTACCTTCTGGGGTTATAGTGAGAATTCAATGAGTCCATGCATGTGAATGCTCTAGGCACCCTTGTTAATGTAGGCTGGGCTCCCTGAGAAATGGCTTTGTGAGGAGATGAGCATGCAGGATGCTTAATAAGGAGAGCCCTTGGGATCTACCCCAGTGGGAAGGAGGGAAAGGGAGCAGAAGAAGGTTGTGGGAGACATTGAGCTGCAATGGGGGTCCAGCCATCGCTTCAGCTGACCCCATAGGGAGCTCTGGAGCCAGAATGGCCTTGGAGAGGTGACCTGAGCTCGTTCAAGATGGCCAGGCCTGTAAACTCAGCATTTGTTAATCATTGGTATGGGCTACCCCAGGAGGTGTGTGACTTTGGGTAAGGTGGCTCTGCAGTTGACACAATGTGTCCTTCCTTGAAGGTGGATCTGGAGTGTGTAACTGTATCCATCAAGACCCTCAGTAGATATTGGCTATCGCTGTCACTAAGAGGATTAAAAGGAAATTGGACTTTAGAATGTTTTTCTCTTCTGTAAGATGCAGACCACTGTCTGATTTGAACATTGCATTACAGTTATCAATTTAGTCATTCATACGACAAATATGTATCAAGCTGCCCCTGCAATGAGCTGGGCACTGTGCTAGGCTCTGGGACACCTCCCTGGCACTCATGTGTCTTGCATTTGAGATGAGAACCTCGTGCTCTGCAAGCTTCAAGCATGAGCCTGTGCTACAGACAATGAAACAAGTTCCAAACACACCTGCCCAGATTTGCACACACACCCATACACACATACCTGCATATACACATACCTAAACACATACTTCCACACACCTGCACAAACACCCACACACATTTCTGTGCATATACGCCCATACTGGCATGCACATATCTGCACACACATACACCAGCATCACACACACATACAGCTTAAGAGTTGGTTGTGAGGTATGTTAAGGCCTCTTGGAAGGAGACAATGAGTTAGGGGTGCAAGAGGCTTATTTGCGGTTAATGCCTGTGAAAAATAAAGGGGTTAAAACAGGAGTGGGCAGAGGAAGCCTTCAGCTAGTGATGCAGGCTTGAAGTCGGCCCATCTAACAGGGAGCTCCCATCAAAAGACAGCCTAGTGAAGTAGTCTCTAATTGGGCAGAAGTGACCAGGCCTTAGTACCACTGCCATGCCCATCATTGGCTGGGGCTACCTGGGAAGAAGGTGTTCTTGGCTCAAATGCTGCAGCAGATCCCGAAGGTTCTACTTGCAATGGAAGGAAATTCTTTCGTAAAGGAAGACAGAAGCAGCACTTCTCTGCGGCTGCCACGTAAGGATTAAGGACAAGCGGATGCGCAAACAAGAACCCAGCGTGGAGTGGGCATGGCAGACACAGAGAAGGACCTGGATGACGTTTCCTTCCCTCCTACCTTTTCCTCATGTAGTTTCATAATTTCTAGCAAAGGAGAGTGTGAACCATCATGCAGCTTTAGGTGGCTCTGGTAACAATATTATCTCTGTATGAATCTATTGAATGTTAATTACATGCCAAACTCTGTACTAAGCAATTTACATCTGTGATCTCTACATAGCTCCTTGAATTAGTTACCTTATTATTCCCATTATACAGATGAAGAAGACGAGGTCCAAAGGGAGAAGTCATTTGCCCAAGTACAGTCATGAGCTGCATAATGATGTTTTTTGCATAATGATGGACCTGATAGATGATGGTGGTCCCATAAGATTTACTACCATATTTTTAGTATACCTTTTCTATGCTTCAATATGTTTAGATACACAGATGCTTACCATTGTGGTACAGTTGCCTACAATGTTCAGTACAGTAACATGCTGTACAGGTTTATAGCCTAAAGCAATAGGTTGCACCCTCTAACCTATGTGTAGTAGGCTATCCCTCTAGGTTTGTGTGAATACACTCTATGATGTTTGCACAATGACCAAATTGCCTAAGGACACATTTTTCAGAACATATCCCCATCATTATGTGACACATGACTGCACATGGCGAACATCAGTCCAAGTGTTACCGGGAAGGGGTCCTGATCCAGACCCCTAGAGAGGGTATTTGGATCTCGCTTAAGAACAAATTCAGGGTGAGTCCATAAAGTGAAAGCAAGTTGATTAAGAAAGTAAAGGAGTTACTCCATAGGCAGAGCAGCAGCTTGGGCTGCTGGACTGAGGATACTTATTTCTTGATCATATGCTAAACAAGGGGTGGATTATTCAGGAATTTTCTGGGACAGGGGCAAGCAATTTCCAGAACTGAGGGTTCCTCTCCTTTTAGACTATATAGAGTACCTTGCTGACGTTGCCATGGCATCGGTAAACTGTCATGATGCTGGTGGGAGTGTCTTTCAGCATTCTAATCCATCATAATTAGTTATAATGAACAGTGAGGACCACCAGAGGTCACTTTTGTCGCCATGTTGGTTTTGATGGGTTTTAGCTGACTTCTTTACTGTGTGCTGTTTTATCAGCAAGGACTTCATGACCTGTATCTTGTGTTGACCTCCCATCTCTTCCTGTGACTCAGAATGCCTAACCTCCTGGGAATGCAGCCCAGTGGGTCTCAGCCTTATTTTACCCAGCCCCTATTCAAGATGAAGTCACTCTGGTTCGAACACCTCTGACACAAGCTCTCAAACCGAAAACCCTTCTCTGACTGCCATTTGCAGTCCTGGCTGTCACAGAGCAGAGATAAAAGCCTCAGGAAAATCGCCCGAGGAAGAAACACGATTTGAAAGTATAGTATTGATTATCTGGGCTGACAGCAAAAATGGCCAACAGCCTGATTTGCTGGGAGGTTGAACTCTGGGAAACTGTGAGTCTTGGAAATTCCACTGGGACCCTAAAGCACTTTGCAGAGAAGTCAATAGAACCAAAAGGAAAAGGCATGGAGAGATGTCAGAGACAGAACCTTAGAAATTTAATTTTGAGTGTGTGAGCCTCTAAGAACTCAAATTAGCTGGTCTTCTTACCTCCCTAGTTAAAGCTAGCAGAAAAAAAGCCTCTTCCAGATAAAAACGGCTAGAAATGCCCCAGGGTAGCGATTTGGAGACCTGCTGTGTTCTTGCCTGCAGGAGTTAAGATTTTGGAGGGAGGGCATGCCTTTGTCACTGCCATGTCTGCGGAGGCTAATTGCTTTTTAAATCTGTGCCTGGCAGAATCTGGGATGGAGAATGATGCTTTGCACTTGGACCTGCCAGAGTTAGGCACCCAGAATTGAGGATTCACTAGAGGCTGGGACAGAGACGGTGTAGAGCAGCCTGGGTTCGTGGTGTCCTGACCTTGGTCTTCCCCACCTTCCTGCAAGCCTTTTTTTTCCAGTTCTGACCTGCTCATTGTCCACTCTGCTCAAATACTTGAAGTGGCTCCTCATTGCTTAGAGGGTGAAATTTAGACTGCATCATGGGACCCGTTAGGATCCATTTGTGCCCTACTTTCATTACTCATGCACACGGTTTCCATTTGAGAGAACAATGTTCCCATTGCTCCCTGGGAGGACACCCTGAGACATGCTTCCTAAATGTGCCTTGCCCTTTACTTTCTTCTTGACTTTGCATAGGCTGTTCCCTCTACCTGGAATGCTTCCCCCTCTTCTAAACCACTATATATACATCCTTAAAAGCCCAGTTCAATTTGTCTTGACTTGGACTCACTTATAGTGGGTTTTCTCAACCTTCCCACATTTTGGACACTTCTGGGTTGTGGGAGCTTTCCTGGGCACTGTAAGATACTGTGTACCATCCCTGGCCTCTATCCACTAGATTCTAGTAGCTACCCCCACCAGTGTGAGAACTGAAAGGGCCTCCAGACATTGCCCAATGTCCCCGAGGGACAAGACTGCCTCTGTGTGAGAACCATTGCTTAGAGTGCTTGGCAGCTTCTTCTGTTTATCTGACATCTTGTCCAGGGAATCTTGTCTCACTGCGTTGTACTTATTTGCTTTCTGAATGTCCCCTCACTGGACTAAAATCTCCTTCAGGCTGGGACTTTGTCTTCTTCCGCATCTCTTGCATTGGTCTGGCACCTAGTAAGTGCTGCATAAATATTTGTTGAACACATGGAGAAATGAGACATGGGATGTGAGCACTGCAGCTGTCTAGAAATGTGCCACTTCATAAAGCCAAGGGCAATTAAGGACCGTTGGGGTAAGGGCAGTGACCACCTCATGGGACTGTGCATATCAGATGCCTTAAGGGTTTAAAGCTGTCAGCATAGGGCCTGACACATACTAGGTGCTTAATATATGTTAGCAATTGTTGTTATTGTGATTTCTCTCACTCCGGGGCTCTCTCTTTCAGAAAGGCTTGCAATTTGAGGGTCACAGATGGCAGGCAGACAAGGATAAGTGGACATAGTGAGGAACTCTCTCTTGAGGATCAACATACGTGAACTTAGGCTACTTGAAAAGAAAGTACTCCTGGCCGGGTACAGTGGCTCACGCCTGTAATCCCAGCACTTTGGGAGGCCAAGACGGGAGGATCACTTGAGCCGAGGAGTTCAAGACCAGCCTGGGTGACGTAGCGAGACCCAGTCTACAGAAAATTCAAAAATTAGCTGGGCATAGTGGTGCATGCTTGTGATCCTAGCTGCTCACAAGCATGAGGCTGTGCGGTGGGAGGATGGCTTCAGTCTGAGAGGTGGAGGTTGCAGTGAGCCGAGATTGTGCCACTGCACTCCTGCTGGGTGACAGAACAAGACCCTGTCTCAAAAAAAAAAAAAAAAAAAAAGCTACTTCTTTATAAAGTGAGTTGTTAATAGATATTATGCTAAGGGATGAATATACAGACATAGTGATGAGGCTGAGGACTCTGGGCCAGACTGCTTGAGTTGGAATCTTGAGTCTGTGGCTTAGTTAGCCTCAGTTTCCCCACTTATAAAATGATGATAATAGTAATATGTACCTCAAAGCGTTATTGTGAGGGTGGAATGAATTAATGTATATAAAACAACATATAGTAAGGTTCTATAAGTCTACCACCATAATTTTTATTATTAGATGTATTCTCGAATAACAGCTCCCAAATGGATCTTCCCTACAGGGAATCTGGAATATCTGAGGACTGTTTGGATAGCAGAGACATGTCATGACTTCCCGTTTTAAACCCAGGCAGAGAGGGCTAGTTGATCCTGCAGTTTTTTTCCCCTCTGAGCCATAGACTCTTCCTCCGGGCAGCTACTACTAATCACGATGTGAACACTGTATGTGTAATTATCCTTAGGAACTGCCATTAAGTCCTGAGGGAAGGTGCATAGACCCAGAGTTAAGGATGTGAAGGGCTTCCCTGTACCTTAGGGCTGAATTTGCTACTGCCCCTCCTCCAGCTTTATGCATTGTACCTGAGACACTGGCATTGAAAACCTCTCCAAAATGTCAGTGCCAGGTCAGGAAGCCAACACAACAAGCTCCCTTGTGGGGGTCCAACAGCTGGAGAAAGACTGAGCCTAAATCCACATAGAGAGCTACTTAAAGTGTGGTCCATGGACCCGTGCTGGTCCATAAACTGTTGCTGGTCTGTGAGGAGCTAAGTACCAAAATTGTTGTTAGTGTCTTAGTTTCCTGGGGCTGCTTTAATAAATGACCACAAACCGGGTGGCTTAAAACAACAGAAATGTACAGTTCTGAAGTCTGAAAAGGGGCGGCAGCGAAGGCCATGCTCCCTCTGAGACTTTGGATGAAGTCCCTCCTGGTGTCTTCCAGCTTCTGTTGGTTCCCAGCAATCACTGGCATTGCTTGCCTTGTAACTGTGTCTCAGATCTCTGCCCCTATCATCACATGGCTTTATTCCTTGTGTATATCTCTGTGTGTCCATTCCTCTTCTATTTTAGTTAGTTATTAATTTTCTTTTAGAGACAGGGTCTCGCTCTATCACCCAGGCTGGAGTACAGCGGTGTGATCTCAGCTCACTGTAGCCTCAACCTCCTTGGCTCAAGTGGTCCTCCCACCTCAGCATCCCAAGAAGCTTGAACTATAGACATGTACCACTCTTTCCTTTTTCATAAGGACACACATTTTTGGGTTTATGGCCCACCCCGATCCAGTACGACTTCATCTTAACTAACGACATCTGCAGATACCTTATTTCCAAATAAGGTCACATTCTGAAATTCCTGGTGGATACGCATTTTGCGGGGGATGCTACTTAACCCACTAAGGGAGTGAGTATTTTGCAGACCACACTTTGAGTAGCATTTAGATGGTTCTGTTCTCTGCCACCTCCGCTGCATGGGTGTAGAAGTGGGTGGGAAGGGTCCCCTGCAAGGTGAGTAGTGGTGTTTGTTGTCTGGGGAGCTGTACTACCTCCAGTTCAATCAAAAAGAGCAGATGACTCGCTGGATGGTTTTGTGCTGAACAAATTAAACCCATCCCCTCACAGCAGAGCGGTTCAGACAACTCTATGCTGAACTTCTGCCCATATCATACATTTCATAAACCTAACTGTGGCTTGCATTTCCCTGATGCCTTCCAAACGAAAGGCTCATAACAGAACTGCAAGCCCTGAGAGCTGGGTTTGTTTGCCTAGGCATTTGGTTTCCTCTCTTTTTTCCCCTAATGAATAATATTCTAATGAGAGCAAAGTAGGGTCACAGCATGAGGTAAATGCATGCACTAAGGAGAAGAGGCCAGAATAAACAGACTTTGCAGCATCCCCAGGTATTCTTTCCCGGGGAGCAGCTTGTAACTGTTAATGAACTTGGATAGGTTTGCTTGAAAGCTGAGAGGTCTCTGAGAGAATGCCCAGGACAGCTTTCAAGATGTGACTGAGGAATTCACGTTTCTTCTCTGCCAACCCTGCCTCCTCAAGAGGACACCCAGCTTGTAAGTAAAGTGATAATTCTGTGAGTAAAATGAGAAACCTGTAGGTTACATAATGATGTTGATGGCGATGGTAGGAATTACGTCTATTTTTTTTTAGTACCTGCATACACCCAACTGCTCTCTAAATTTTAGATCAACTTTGTGAAGTATTTAATTCTATCCTCTACTTTCCAGTGGAGGAAACTGAGGCTCAGAGAGGTGAAGCCATTTGCTTAAAGACCCACGAGGAGCCATCACCAGAGCTGGGGTTGGAACTCATGCATGTGGGAACTCATGCCCTTATGCCTGCCCTCAACAGGGAACATTAGCCAGAATCTGAGAAGGTCATCTGGCCTCCCCCATTTCCACATGGAATGACAGGTGTCACCTTGAAGAAATTTAGAGTTGGCTATGCTCTTCCATAAAAGGAGCTGTGGTTTATCTGGTTTTGGATTAGACCTGGGTTTAAATTCTGGCTAAGGCACTTACCAGCTGTCCTGGTCTTGGGCCTATTTATCTGTCCTCTGTTCTTTTCTGACTACAGAGGCCACGCCCCTACATTCCGCATCTTCTACGCTTCTTTGTCAGCTGGCTTCCTGCTGGGTTTGTCCAACGGGAGGCAATGGCAATACAGGAGAAGGCAGAAGGAAGGGAAAACCAAGGAATTTCTCCCCCTCCCTCTCTGCCTCTGGAAGGTTTGTTGACTCCTCCGTTTCCAGCTTCTACTTATGAGTCACACTGGCCCAGGGCTCTAGGAAGCCTACCTTCTCCCTTCATCCCCCTGCCTAGGGTAGTAACCACTTTCTGCTGTTGCTAGGCTCTGGGTGGCCTCACTCTCCCTGTAGCCTCAGCTCCCTCCTTGCTCATGTAACCAATCCCCTGCATTACATTCTCTCTGTTGTAAATACTTGAAACAGTTTCTGATTTCTTGATTTGATTTTGATGGAGACGCCAGCTAAGTGACTTTGCTTCTTTTAGCCTTGATTTCTCTATCTATAAAATGGGGATAATAATAGCACCTTTCACCTAAGGCATTTGTGAGGATCAAATGAGTTAATATCAGTTAAACCCTTGGCTCAGTTTCTGGCGTATAATAAAAAGTTTTCCCAGCTTGGAGACCCTAAGCATGCATTTCCCGCAACAATTTAAGCAGCATAATGAATTCTATAGTTAGCCAGAGAGCTTTATTTTGTTTCACTTTTTTGAAAAGTGTTAGTTCTGGGTATGCATATTAATAAACATCACCAGAAAAATACACTCCAGTGACTAAGCCAGGGAGCTTAGTCTAACAGCTTCTGCCCTTCTCTCTTCCACCTCAAGGAGTGGGTAAGCCAGCACCTTTTCTCAGCACCATGTATGGCCAAGTAGATGCAGAGAAAATGCTGAACTTTCAGAATTTCTTGAGGCTCCTGAAAGCTTGTGTGTCATCATGAAACAGAAGCTCATCTTAAAAATCTGTCTTTCATAGAAGCTTCAGTGACTGATGCCAAATGTCAACATATCAGATTGTTGGCTAATTTTAGCCTTCTCACTGTCTTGCAGACATGTAATTAACACCACAGTGCAGAAGCAATTCAGGCACTGAGTTCCATTTTGCATAGTGATTTTTGAGACCTTGACCATTAGCACTAAGGTTCAAAGTCTGAAAGTGCCAGCTACATGTGGGATGTCTCCTGTTCTTCCACACCTCCATTTGTCCCTTTAAAATCAAAATCAAAATGGTCCAAGCTCCCATTTCATGTATTGTAGGATGTCCGGTGCCTTCTTGGATGTATCTGGGAATCTCAGAGGGCTTTTGCACTCCCGGTCATTTCTTGTGTGGAATTCTAGATGGGTCCACGTGGTGCCTTGCCTCCTGAAGCTGATGTCTCCTCTTTACCTTACTTTAAATATTGCCCACCCCATGCCTTAGAACATCCCCAGACAGGCAACTTGTGTGTTGCAGACTTTTACTGAAGGCTTGAAAATGGCTGAGCTGGACCATGGCTCAAGACAGAACAGAAAACAAGTTAAAATGGAATAGTCAACACTGTACATTTCCTTAGCTGCTCCCACGATAGGAATTTCCTCAATTGCCTATCCTCTTGGGCTCCCCTGTGCTGTCATATGGCTGGGGCTTTTCACTTCCTCCAGCTCTCTTATCTCAGCGTCTCTCGTTTTGGATTGCTTCTTAATCTTGTCTAGTGACCTGTCAATCTCCAAACTCCAGATTCACACTACTTTCGTATTGAGGGTAAAAAACATTTTAGTCCCCACCCCCCTACAACCTAGAATTCCTTGTAGACATAGAGGCATCTTTGTTTAGAAGACTGCTTTGATGAGAGTTTGGGGAAGAGTGTGCTTTCTGCCCCAAGGTCACGGGTCTCACTCCAAAGCTTCAAGGACAGTGGAAGGGGATAGAAATGAGGGGGGAAGAGAGGCCTCAGGAAGTCGGTGAGAGACCTGCGTGAGATAAAGGAGAAAATGTAAGAAGCCATGTCTGCTCATTTCTACTTGCCAGCCTAATTTCACAAGCCTCTGACTCTGTGATGACATGCAACGCTCTGGAGACATGTGCTGAAGACAAAAGAGGATACAGCACACAGCCCCCCCATGTCTTTTGCCTGAGTCACTACATTCCTTAAAAGACAGGTGACCCTAGTCCTTGCCTTTTCCTATACTTAAGATATCATCTGATGGGGTTAGTGATTGTGCCTCTATCATCTATAACAGATGTACTCTTATATCCAGCTCGGATGTGGTTTTGCGCGTACTAAACCTCTATCACCTGTATATAAGCAGTGGGCTAGAATACTGTACCAGGGTAGTCTGACAGAGCTCTCTGAAGGACTATTCCCAGGTTATAGGCTTCATCAGTCCACAGCCCTCAGTAAGACTTCTGAATAAAACTAACTTCAATTCTTTAAAAGCTTGATTTTTTTTTTTTCTTTAGTTGACACGTGGTAGAGTTGAAAGTCCAAGTGAAATCCCAGTAGATATTTTGGGATTGGCGAAGTTTATAGTGGCCACCAGCCATTGTTCAGGTTGCCGTGATAGATGTCTCTTCTTTGGGCCCCCTGTGTAATATTCATTTAAAGATGACATTATTAAGAAATTCTTGCTGTGGGTAGATTTATTTTGGAAATTGGAGGGGAAATGTATATAAAGTTCATGTATCCGAAGAAGCATCTACTGCAGCAGGAGCCAGGGCACCGAGAGGGCCATGAGGAAATCAGCTGTTGAGACTTGTGGACATCTAGGGACAAGAATGTTCTAGAATGTTCTGGAATGTGCAGACATTTACGAGTTGAGCTTTTGGACTTCGTTAGGCAGTGGGATTGATGAGAGCTAAGGTCAAGCAGAAAACAGTTGTCACTCTCAAGGACTGGCTTATTTGAAGAGAATTTAACTCAGGCTGTTTTCAAAACAATGAGTAGGGGCCAGGGAAACTGACCAGAAACAGTGCAGAATCCTGGGGCTGCTATCAGTGCAGGTGGAGAAAGTCAGGCCTATTGCTGGGTGAATGTTGCTCCTGACATCCCAGTGTGGTGAGGACTAAGGGAGCTCGGGGTAGTGCATGGCTTGTGTATTAGCTTCTTATGACTATACACTTAGTCACTTGAACTAATACGTATGCATTATCATCTTATAACTGTGAAGGTCAGCAATCCAGAATGGGCCTCACCGGGTTAAAATCAAGGTGTTGGCAGGGCTGTGTTCCTCGTGGAAGCTCTAGGGGAGGAGAATTTGCTTCCCTGCCTTTTCTGGCTTCTAGTGGCTACACGTATTCCCCAGCTCCTGGTCCCCGGGCAATGCTGTCCCTCCAGCCTCTTGCTTCTGCCATCCCATGTCCGACTTCCTCTTCCATGGTCAAATCTCCCTCTGCCTCTGTCTTATTCAGACACTTGTGATTACACTTAAGGTTCCCTCCATATATTAGAGAATTATCTCTCCAACTTGACCTCTTGAAAATCACATCTTGCAAAGTCTCTTTGGCCAGGTAAGGTAACATAGTCACGGGTTCTGGGGATTAGAACGTGGACCTCTTGGGGGTGGGTAGGGAGAAGCAGCAGTATTCTGCCTACCACAGCGTGGAACACTTCAGGCTCCCCCTTCATTCACATTGGTTCCCGCAGGCAGACCAAACCACATCACATTTGCTGCAGGAACCAACTCTAGATGTGCCTGCCACTGTGCGTCATGCATCCCACCTGGAATATCAGTTTCCTATCGTAGAGATGCAGGGCTTTCTCCGTAGAGACTATACTTGGATCAACCCAGCTCCACACCATCTGGCGTTGCCCACTCTGCAAGCGTGTCTGCTCCCTGGCTACTGTGGAAGCTGCTGACGACAAAGCCAACAAACTATTCTCTGTATCTTCCCAGCAGCCTCATGGGGACTCACACACAGTAGGTGCTCAGTAAATGCTGTGGCTCATCAATCTGCTTACAGGGCTGTTTTAAGTAGTTGGGCAGGATGAAGGACATCCTGAAAAGGAGTTTAGGGTTGTTCTCCCGCACCCTGCAAGGGCAATAGGGAGTCACTGAAGGTGTTAAGTAACAGCATGACAAGATTTGTGGCAAGAAATGGGAAAAGATTTGATGTTCCAGTAAGAGGAGGCTTGGGCCAAGTATATGGAGATGGGAATTTTGAAAATGCAGGTTTGGGGTGATGTGGGCAAGATTTTCTTCTGATTTGCCTCCATCAACACTTTATAATAACTGTGTACACACATGCCTTTGCACTCAGGCTCTGAGCCTGATTATCTTTGTAACCCCCACAGTGTAGCACTGGCCTGGCACATAGTAGGCGTTAATTAAAATTTTGGTGAGTCAGATTGAACTTGGCAAGCCACTTGACCTTGACTGTTCCAGGCTGCAGTTTTCTTCCTTTCTTTTTCTTTCTTTCTTTCTTTCTTTTTTCTTTCTTTTTTTTTTTTTTTAAGACGGAGTCTTGCTCTGTCACCCAGGCTGGAATCCACTGGTGTGATCTTGGATCACTGAAACCTCTATCTCCCGGGTTCAAGTGATTCTGGTGCCTCAGCCTCCTGAGTAGCTGGGATTACAGGCTCCTGCTACCATGCCTGGCTAATTTTTGTATTTTTAGTACAGATGGGGCTTTGCCCTGTTGGCCAAGCTGGTCTCAAAATCCTGACCTCAAGTGATCCACCCGCCTTGGCCTCTCAAAATGCTGGGATTCCAAGCGTGAGCCACCAAACCTGGCCAGGCTTCAGTTTTCTATTTGTAAAACAAAAGAGTGAGACTAGGGCCCTCACAACTCTGACTCAGTGGTATTTAAAATCCTGCTTCTTTTCATGAACAGCATTCATCTGGAGGCCCATATTTGGGAAGGGAGTTGGACTGGGAAACTCCGAGGATCTCCACAACTCTGGGACTTTTCGATTTATAGCTGCTTCAAACATTTATCAAGAATTCATGTGTGCCAGAAACTATTCTCAAGCCTTGCAGGGATCATCTCATCAAATCTTTGCAACAGTCCTATAAAGAAAGGCACTATTAGCTCCATTCTATAGATGAGGAAACCGAGGCTCAGAGAGTCAAGGGGCTTGACCAAGGTCGCACAGTCAGGGGAGACAGAGCTGGAATTTGAACACAGTTCCCCTGACTCCAGAAACCAGCCTTTACTCTGTGCTCTGATGTTTGGATTCTTCTTTCAGTTTTGTTTTGTTTTAACCTCTAAACACCTCAAGTGTGTATTCCAGGCAAAAAGACATTCTCCTACATTGCTACAGATCAGTTTTCAAAAGCAAGGAATTTAGCATCTCTCCAACATCATCATCTAGTCCACAGCTTATTTTCAAAGTGTTTCAACTGTCCCAGTAATCTTCTCTTTATTCTCTGTCCAAGATCTAATCCAGGATTGTGCATTGTATTGAGTTGCCCTGTCTTCTTAACATTTCCTCTGGAGCAGTTCTCGGCCTTTCTTTGTTTCTTGACTTTGAGATCTTTGAAGCTTCCAGGCCCTCAATTTGAGCTTTCCTGATGCTTCTCTGTGTATAGATTCAGGTTGTTCAATTTGGCAGGAATAATGCAAAAAATGGTCTGAATTGTTCCCAGTGCATTGTATTTGGAGGCACTTGCTTTTGGTTTGTCTTATTCCTGGTGAAGTTGATCACTTATGGTTAACGGCTTTCTCCACTGTAAAGATACTGTTTTTCCCTTTGTAATGAATAAGTGATTTGTGGGGAGATACTTTGAGGCTAGTAAATATATTGCTATTCATCACACTTTCACTCACTGGGGTTTTTTTTGTAGTTATCTTTTTTATTTTTATTGCATTTTAGGTTTTGGGGTACATGTGAAGAACATCCAAGATTATTGCATAGGTACACACATGGCAGTGTGATTTGCTGCCTTCCTCCCCATCACCTATATCTGGCATTTCTCCCCATGCTATCTCTCTCCAACTCCCCACCCCCCACTGTCCTCCCCTATTTCCCCCCGACAGACCCCAGTGTGTGACGCTCCCCTCCCTGTGGCCCTGTGTTCTCATTGTTCAACACCCACCTATGAGTGAGAACATGTGGTGTTTGATTTTCTGTTCTTGTGTCAGTTTGCTATCACTCACTGTTTTTAGCATCCTTTGAGGGTTTTCTAACTCCATCATTCCTTTTGCAGTTCTTAGTTGGCTTAGAGCTTCTCTTCTTCCCACCCCCACATTTATTCATTTTATTCACATGTATGTATATTAACATGGACTCACGGAGCCATTCCAGTCCATGCGGGCTGATCTCCCACTGGCTGCTTTTGCCAGGTGAGCTATTCTTCCTCATTTGTTACCCATGTGAATTCAGCTCATCTTATCATTTGAAAATCCAAAGGCTTCCACTACCTGGAAATCTTCAGTTTTAGCTAGAAAGGAAAAAAAATCACAAACTTCTGCCCTAAGAAGGAGGGAGAAGAGTGAGCGTTTGGGGAATCTGACTGCTGGCTCCGTTCCCCTGTCGTTCATCCTTCAGCAATGGCCATTCTCCAGCAATGGGGTGCACTGCAGGGTCAGGGGAAGTGGCCTCCAATTCTGTGATTTCCTGGTGGTGGTCATTTCCATATGTCAGTCTCTCTACTTCCTCCGTTTGTGGTTGTGGAACTGCAGATGCCTCTTCAAGAGGCAGGAATGTTTATGCCTTCCTCAGGGAAATCCAGGAAGGTCATTTCAGACTCACCTTGCAGTGTTCTCTTCCTAAAGAGTGAATCCAGATGAGGTTAAGTCCTCTTGCAACCTGTTCTTCCTTTCATAGTACTCACTATGTGTGCTTAACTTCTTTTTTCTTTTCCTCCCTCTCTCCCTCCTTTTCTCCTTTTTACCTTCCTTCATCCCTCCCTCCCTCCTTTCCTTTAGCCGATTAATGCTCTTGAACACCTACTATGCGTTCATCCATGAACAAGACAAACACAACCTGCTCTCAAGCTCTCCTGTGGCAAACATACATTAAACAGTGTCATAATTAAATGCATGATCACACACTTTGATAAGTGCTGCAGCTGCATGTCAGAGGACGGATGTCCATGCTCATGTGACAAATGAAGAGTCTGAGGCACAGCCTCCACAGCCACCACCGAGTCAGGGAAGGTGGAGAAGCCAGACCTCCCAATGCCCATCCTGCCCTCCATCACTCAACCCAAGCCCCAGGTGTTGAGGGAACAGACCTCACCGTGATCTCAGCTGAGCCAAGCATAAGGCTGCCCTCAGGCTAATTAACGATGCCCTTCTCGTATGGGAAGAATTGCCAGGAGTTGTAGGGAGCAAATATTGACTTTCTCCACCAACCAAAGAGTCAACTTAAATAAAATGCGAACATCTGTCTCTTGTGTAAAATAAGTCCTGTGCGGGTGTAGGATCAGGGGGAGGTGACTCTGCAAGACCTACCTTCTTCTCTGCCAGGTCTTTTGGCTCTGGCTTCCGTCTCTGTCTGTCTTGGGTTTGTCTCTGACAGTTTTCCTGCCTCATGCTCTCTGTGACTCTGTTTCTGCTAGTCGGCTGCCTGTCTCAGTCTCTGTCTTACCTCTCACCCCACCTATGTCCTTCCCCAGCCTCCCATTCTGTGTCTCAGCCAGGATCAATTCCTTGAAGTGTCCTTGGGATGCCCCCTCCTTCCACCCTCCCAGCCATTGCAGGTGTTCTTCCACTGTCTGGGAGCAGTGGTGTCTGAGACCCCTTCCCGAATTTCTGCCCAAGTCTGAGTTTAAATGCCCTCTTATACTTTGAGAAGCCTAAACTCCACAAGGGCGAGGATTTTTTGTCTTTTTTTCACTGCTCGCTGTGGTCCGCAGGTTTGAGTCCTCTCCTTCCTCCCACCTACCATACCCCTCCCCACCCCAAGTTCCTGTGTTGAAATTCTAACCTTCAAGGTTATGGCATTAGGTAATGGGGCCTTTGGGAGGTGGTTAGGTCATGGGCTGAGCCCTCATGAGTGGGATTAATGCTCTTATGAAAGAGGCCCGAGAGAGAACCCTTGCCCTTCCACTATGTGAGGACACAGTGAAAAGATGGCCATCTGTGAACCAGGGAGTGGGTCCTCATCAGATACCAAATCTGCTGGTGATTTGATCTTGGACTTCTCAGCCTCCAGAACAATAAGAAATAAATTTCTGTTATTTTTTAAGCCACTCGGTTTATAGTATTCTCTTATGGCAGCCTAAACAGACTAGACACTGCTGGATCTCTAGTGCCTTTTAATAAGATTTCTATGACTACACCTTATTTGCTGATTGAGTTAATTGCATCTAGAACAGTGCCTGGCACATAGCAAGTGCTCGGTCAACATTTGTTGAATGAATGAGTAAATGAATCAATAGTAGGTCTGTTCTGATCTCCCTTGATCTGGGTCTGTGCCCCTATAGCACCCTGCCCTACCACGGTCATAGTTCTTATCTCTATTGTAATCAGTTGGTTGTGGCTTAGGCTGCTGCAACAAGACCTCAACAACAATTCGAAGGTATCAGGAATATAGAAGTTTATTTCTATTACGTGAAACAGTCCAGGGCGACTGCTCCAGGTCAACAAGTGGTCCTTACAGTTATTCATAGGCCCATTGGCCTGGGCTGACAGCAGCTCTGCCATCCCCAACATGTGGCAGCCAGGAGCCCCTTCTTGCTGCAAAGGTTCAAGAGCATAGAGATGCAGCTGTGTTTCAGGGGCTCCTGCAAGGGACGGACACACATGCCTTCAGCTCACATTCTGACGGAGATAGGTGGCTCCATCTAACTGCAGGGAAGGCTGGGAAATGCAGTCCAGCGTGTGCCCTGGAAGACAGGGAGAACAGACTTGCTGGGCAGCTGGCAACTTCTGCCACATCTGGGTGCCTGTTTGAACTGCTTACTGAGCTGTAAGTCCTATGAGGTCAGAGAACATGTCTGTGCTGTCATCCTTGTATCTCTATTGCTTGATGCACAGCCTGACTCATTATACATCGGCAGTTCCCAAACATGTATGGCTGTACATTGGAATCATGCAGGATATTTAAAACATCCTAATGTTTGGCTTCCATCATCACCCCACCATCCCACCTTTTTTTTTTTTTTTTTTTTTTTTTTCTGAGACAGCACCTTGCTCTGTTGCCCAGGTGGGAGTGCAGTGTTGCAGTCATAGCTCACAGCAGGCTTCAATTCATGGACGTAAGTGATCCTCCTGCTTCAGCCTCCTGAGTAGCTAGGACCACTGGCATATGCCACCACACTCAGCTAATTTTTGAATTTTTTATAGAGATGCGGGTCTTATTATATTGCCTAGGCTGGTCTTGAACTCCTGGCATCAAGTGGTCCTCCCACCTTGGCATCTCAAAGTATTGGGATTACAGGTATGAGCCACCATGCCTGGCCTACTCCCACGTTTGAACATTCTTGTATAATTGTTATGGTGTTGGACTTTGGCATTGGGATTTTTTATTTTTATTTTTTTTCCCCCTTAGAGAATGTGGAACTAAGGCATTGGGATTTCTAAGCTTCCTAGGTGGTTCTGATGTGTAGAAAGATTTAGGGACCACTGTCATTGACCCTGAATAAATGAATACATGCATGCCTGAATGACCAGATCTGCCACCAGATGTCGACACACTGTGCCAGAGGCTACAAACTGATATTTTGGGAGCTGACATGTTTTGTTTGCCTTGTATGAAGCCTATTGTTTTTTTTTTTTTTAATTATGCCAATTCCAAAGATTGAAAAACTGGTCTCTCCTGAAAAATCAGATGATCTGGCAATACCAGGTTCCTTGCAGACACTCTCATGTTTGTGAGTCCTCACCACTTCCTTACGTTCACTGCCCATCCCTTCACCCCATTTGTTGCCTACCTTGGAGCTGAAGGGCATTTGTATATGGTTCTCTCATCTGAGTAACTTCTGTGCATTATCTCAAGGATTTCAGCTTTTTCTAGAGTCAGGCTCCTTTGAGAGAGAGAGTGTGATGTGTTTTCAAGGCCATTCTAGGCTGGGCACTTTTCCTGCCTCTGCCTTCAATCCATTTGATCCAACAGCCCCCAGCCCAGCCCACTGGAAGCAGAAATAGATTTTGTTGATTTCATCAGTGCTCTGGGGATGTGGGCAGATGATGTGGTGGGATGAGCTCTGAACCAGGAGTCAGGGTGCGGGGTGCTTCCCTGGGCTTGCATTAACTCAGGAATCTTAGAACCAGGACATTTTTCCTTCCCAGCTCTCATCTGTAAAAGGAGGCAATTGAACTCAGTCATCTTTCAGTTCCCTTTACTCTCCGACTCTCAGAATTATGTCCCATTTTAAAGATTCAGTGTTTTCTCCTTTGAAAAGGGTCATTTCTGAAGTAGAAATCTGCTTGGTTTCTGACGCATCCCTGAAATAAAGCTACTGACATGTCTTTTCCTGATAGAAATCAGCCATTTGCCAATGCTGCAGCCAGCCATGCAAAGCTATATGGCAATTAATTAAATCAGTAAATAAATGATTGTCATACAAATCCCATTAACAGGTGAGAAAGGGGAGATTACATCTTTTAGAAGAGAGCGTGAACAATAATGTCTGCCATCTTTTAAAGAAGAGTTTCTTTTTTATCTCTCAACCAGACTAATAGTTTGTTTACAGCTAATGCTCCCAGAAGGAGAGATATATTAAAAACCCTGATTTACCATGGGCCAAATTAGAGTTCTTTCTCTTTCTTTTTTAAAGGAATCTCACCAAGGAGTCCAGATGTCTGTATCTGCAGGACAGTGTCTCGAAGGGGTGCTTAATAATGCATTCCTGTCTGGTCATTGTTGAGGTAGTTGTGCATGCAGAGTGGTTTCTGAAGGAAGGGGCCTCCTTTCTCCTTCACACTGAAGGTGAAGGAGATAGCTTGGAGGTAGATATGGCTCTGTCATCAGCAGGGAGAGCTACTGCATGCACATCTATTACAGCCTCACAGCACTGAAATTTTACCTTTGTAGAATGTGCCTAAACTAAACAAAGGCCCAAAGTAATAATGCAGTGGACTTTGTTGTCTCACTGTTGTAGTTTGGGTTCCTCAGAAACAGACCCTGGAGTCAGAGATCCAAATGTAAGTGGTTTATTGGGAGTGTGGTCCCGGGAAATACTAGGAGGGGAGTGAGCACATGAGAAAGTAAGAGAAGGGAGACAAATAGGGTGAGTCACCCACCCGGTTAGTACTGAGGACAACTGGAGCTTAATCCCACTGGGCAAACCTGAGAGCCACTGTAGAACATGCACCCAGTTGGTCTATCTAAGGAGTGAGGGAGCTGGGTATTTATACACCTACTCTATCATCACTGGTTGAAGGTTGCTCCCTAGGTATGTTAATTTCCTGATGCTTCTCCTTGACATGAACGAGGGTAGAGAGGCCAGTAGGGTGCACTGCAATGCTAAGGCCCAAGAGATGGGTGGTACATGAGAGAGGATGCTGCTATGCCCATATCCGACTCCCCTCTTGATACATGCCTTAACTTTCATTCCACATCTTTTCTATTTAGCTTTTCTACCTTCACTCTAGGATCTAGGTCTAAATTAATTGTTCTAATTCTACCCTTTGGCCACAGTTATGGGTTCACGGGGAGCCCATGGACAAGTTAGGCCAATGAGGAGCTGGGGGTGCTGAGAAAACTTTCTCATTCTTCTAAGAGGGTATCCAAAGTCAACCTTCTCTCCCCTTGTCTGGACCTGGGGAATTAAAGCACGTAGTCTTGGGAGTTGTCAGGGACCATCTTGAAACAGTGAAGAGACAGACGGAAGATGAAGCCAGCACCACAGAAAGCAGGGAAAAGGAGCAAACCTGACCGTTGGTTTCACCAGCGAGCTGCTGAATCAAGTCATCCTTGACACTTGGCCTTCCTTAGGACTTCTAGTTATTTGAGGCAATGAATCACTTTATTATTTAACCCCATTGTTGAGTTTTCTGTTGCTTGTAACTGCATACTCCCCGTATGATTCATACACGCATGCTCAGCTTGGGCGAGGGAGGTGAAGTGAGAATGTGGGCTTCCTCAGGCACTGTTGATGGGATAATGAAATGACGGAACTATTCTGGAAGCCATATGCATAGCAGGCAGCACAGTGCTGTGACTGTGAGTTTGCCCTTTGGAAGCAGACAGATCTGGCTTTCATTCTTGGTTCTGCCAGTTTGTAGTTGTGTGACATTGAAAGGTTATATACCGATCTTAGCCTCAGTTTATCCATCTATAAAAAATGAAGGGTAATAAAAATACCAGCCTCAGAGTATTGTTCAGAGGTAAAGGAGTGCAAGGCCTGGCATAAAGTTCATGCTCAGCATATGTTAATACTAATGATTATTCCCTTTATGAAGAGAAAATGTGATCACAAGGATTAGAAGCCTTAAGAATGTGCATAAGAATCAGACAAATGTGTTAAATATATGAGGCTGGGCATGGCGGCTCATGCCTGTAATCCCATCACTTTGGGAAGCTGAGGTACAGGATTGCTTGAGCCCAGGAGTTTGAACCGGCCTAGGCAATATAGGGAGACCCTGTTCCTAGTTTTTAAAAAAGTTTTAAAATAAAAATATATGTATGAGAATTGTGTTTGTACCACTGTTTAAATTGGTAAAAAAAAAAAAAATTAGAAGCAGCATAAATCTTTAACCGATTATACTATGGCTATAGTTTAATAACTGGGGTTATTAAAATGATGATGTGTATTTTAATATTACTGTCACGCAAAGATGCTCTTTACATATTATAGGACAAAATCAGTAGATTTAAATTTAATGCAGTAAATAAAGATTGGTGCTGTTTTTGTAAGACAGAGTATGTACCTCAGTGTTAAGATTTGCTCTCTTTGGGGATAGGATGTGGTATTAGGGGTATAATCAGAAAATGCCAATCTTATATATTTTCAAAACACAAATAATGTCCAATTCTCCTGTCTTGCTAAATTATTCAAAGCCCCTCATTTTTCTAAACATAAGATGTGTTTTCACTATTTCTGACAAATGGTATGGCTTTTTTTTTTTCTTAACCTGTATGTTTCTTATTACTAGCAATATGTGTCCCTAACAAAAAATTCAATTATAGAAATTTATTACTTAGTTCCTGCATCTTCCACCCTCACCCTGTTACTCATTCCTAAATTCAAAATGTGTATATTTTTAGCTTTTCAATGCATAAACTTATCTCCTGTGTGTATCTTCTATGTATACGCTAATACATATCTTTTGTATGTCTTCTATTAAGAACCACAATCATTGGTAAGCTACTTCTTTGACTTACCTTTTGACAAAGCATAAATGTTGCATTACATGAGCAGGGAAGTCTTTTCTTTTCTTTTCTTTTTTTTTTTGAGAAGGCAAGTCTTAATTTCAAAAAATAATTTTAAAAAATTTGCTTCTTCAAATCAAGAACTAGAATGTATATGTACATTTTTCTATTAACATATAATTCATATAAGTAAAAAATACACAGGTCACCAAGTGCAAAGTTTGATGAGTTTTGATAAATATATATTTTTAAAAAATAGGACCATACTTTATAGACTTCCTTGCAACTTGCTTTTTTCATTTTGCAATAAATCTTGAGCCTCTTTCCTCATCTATCCCATTCTTTTAGTAGCTGTACAGGTTCCCACCAATGAGACTGTATGATCATTTATTTCCCCAACCTCCTTTAGATGAACATTTGGGTAGTGTTCATTTTTTTTTTTCTGTTATAAACAGTGCAGTGAATATCCTTGTATATCTATCTTTGTGCCCTTGTGGGATAATTTTTCATAGGTGGATTGTTATTGATGTCTAAGCACAATCGATTCACACTGTTTCTCGTGGAATGTTCAAGAGATGTAATCTCTGTTCTCAGAAGGGCCCCAGCTAGACAAACAAACACGATTCCACTCCTGCTTCTCCACTGTGATCCTGACCTTAGCTTTTATGTCAACCCCTCCCAAAGGTGGGGGATACTGGGCAGAGCGCACCTCATTAATCCCCAAGTGTCAAATTTTGTATCCAGGTCAAAGCCTGTCCATTCAGTCAGGGCACTTTGGAGTTTGCATTCACCAGTGGAATACCAGCTCTGTGCTGGGCACTTTTGGGCTATGAGATCCTGTGGTACACACACAGGGGAGGCAACAAATAAGGAAACAAGTAATGCAAAAAACCCAAGTGAGCCATTTCCTGAAGCCCTGCTTGGCTAACTGCAGAGGGCGATGGGGGTTGACCTTTAGATGTCCTGCTTTGCAGATAGACCTACCAGCTCTAGCTGGAAATGGGGGAAATTTCACTCTGATGAAAAAGAAAGTATTATTCCTGTTTCTTGCCTGATCTGCAGAAAAGTATGCTCCTTTCTCTTGTTAGACTGAGGAAGGCCCTGAGATTGATGATTTCACACAAATAAGTCCCAGATTTTTCAGAGGCAACACAGAATACTGAGAAGAGCACTGGTTTGGGGGTTAGAAAGATGTAAGCTTGAATCCTAGTTATGATTGGCTGGACAATGGCCCTCCAAAGATGTCTATGCCCTAATTTCTGGAACCTGCAAATACGTTATCTTATGTGGCAGAAGGGACTTTGAAGATTCAATAAAGTTAAAGATTTTGAGGTGGGAAGATTATCATGGAGTACAATAATCTTTATACAGGAGAGGCAGGAGGGTCAGTTAGTAGCAGGAGATGTGACAATGGCAAGAGAGGCCAGAGTTATGTGCCACCATAAGCCAAGGTGTATAATTATCCTCTGGAAGCTAGGAAAGACATGATGATTCTCCCCTAGAGCCTGCAGGAGGAGCACAGCCCTGACAATCCATTTGGCTTCTGACTGTCAAAACTGTAAGGTAATAAATCTGTGTTGTCTGAAGTCACCAAGTTTGTGGTGACTTTGTTTGTTATAGCAGAAGTAGGAGATTAATTCGGCAGCCTGTCCACTTACTGCTGTGTGACTCTAGACATGCTCTTAACCTCTTTGAGCCTCAGTTTATCATCTATAAAATGAACACCCTCTTCTGTGTGTTTGTGTGTTTTTAAAGAACTGAAAATAAAACATCTAAAGCACCTGCCTTAGTGGCTGGAGCCTAATAGGTGCCAAGCAAATAAACAAAAGGCATTATTATTATTATATTATTGATAATTTAATTCCTCTACATCATAAATGATTGAAGACGTCTTAGAACACAAACCATGAACCAATGACAAAATAAAACTAGAGATTCATATTCAATGAAAAAATAAGTGAGGGCAGAAATTAGGTTCAAGGAAAAGACCACATATGTAGGCAATATGAATATCAGGAATTGTTCCAGGTGAGCTTCAAATTTGGCACTGAGTTTCCTGGCTGCCAAAGGGAAAAGGGAGATATGTCAAATTTTATACTTTTCAATAACAAAGAGAGGGAAGAATCTAATTATCAGTATTTTATTTAAAAAGCTTCCCAGGTGGTTCTGGTGGCAGCCTGGGTTGAAAAAGCACTTCGCTGTACTGTTTTCTCACTCAAGTTAACTGGATCTGCTTATGGACAACTTTATCCTCAACACCTAGCCTAGTGCCTGGCACTTAATAGGTACTCAACTGATCTTTTAAATTAATTATTTTGGCATAGGTAAACCATTCATCAGATTTTAAAAATATCTAAAAGTATACAGTGAAATGTTTTCCTCCTTACCTATCTTTTATTCATCTATTTCTCATTTCTCCCCAGTCCCCCAGTTGAGGGGGTCATTGTTATAGTTTAGTCCAGGATAACTTTATGCAAAGATAAGTAAAATTAAATATATATGTGTGTGCATACCTAGTTATATACACATATATGTGTCTGTTTAAGTACTGTTGAGTTATTGGCCCCAATCCTTCATTCTCTGATGGTGTATACAGACACACCCTTGCCAGAGCTCATGCTGGGTAGTGTGTTCGTTCCTCCTTGACTTTGGGCTTGGTCATGTGACTTGTTTTGGCCAGTAGGATGTTAGGTGATAACATGAGAGTCTTGAAATATTTTTGTGTGATTGGTCTTGCCCTCTTGAGCTCTATGATCCCTTGTGAGAAGAGTATACCCTGGCTAACTATTATCCCTTCAGCCTAGCCCTTGAATGAAAAGTGGGGAACAGAGTAAACAGTACCTGTAGCTTGCAGCTGAGAGAATAACTGTAAGCATTGGAATAAATAATTACTTTTTAAAAAAGTTTTGCAGTGATTTATTAGGCAGCATTACTGGGGGAATGCCATATCCTTTATGCCTTGTTATTTGCCAATACATTATGTAAATCTTTCTAAATAGGTAAATCTCATCCTATCATTTAAAAAAATGGTACATGGGATAGAGAGCCAAAGGTTAGTTAACTGATACAAAAGTATAGCCAGATAGGAGACATAAATGCTAAGAAATATGGAGTGACTGTAATTAATAACAATTTATTGTATAGTAAATAACGTATTTACTATTGTATAGTAAATAACGTATTTACTATTGTATAGTAAATAACGTATTTACTATTGTATAGTAAATAACGTATTTACTATTGTATAGTAAATAACAAAAAGAGGATTTTGAATGTTTCTAATACAAAGAAACGGTAAATGTTTGAGGTGAGGAGTACGCTGATTACCCTGATTTGGTCGTTACACATTGCATACCTGTATTGAGATATCACAGTTTTTAAAATTAAATTTTTTAACCTCATTTGCAAGATAAAATATCACACTGTACCCCATAAATTTATATAATTATGACATGTCAATTAAACATAAATGCAAAAAACTGTATAGAATACTATTGTTTGGATATACTGATCTCCTACTCAAAGACATCTAGATTGTTCCCAACATCTAGCTCCTACACTTCTTCAGTGAAGAACCCTGCATATACATCATTTTGTGCAAGTCCAAACATTTCTTTAGAATAAATTCCCAGAAGGGGAATTGCTGTGTCAAAAAATATGTGCATTCATAATTTTCATAGCTGTTGTCAAATGACACTGCATAGGGACACTCCTACAAGTAATGTCTAAGAATACCCAGTTCCCCACAGCCTTGCCAACAAAGTGCATTATGAACCTTTCAATTTTTTTGCCCATCTGATGGGGAAAATAATATTCCAGTGTAGTTTTACTTTGCATTTCTCTTATTTGAGTGAGACTGAGCATCTTTTCAAATGTGTACGAGCCATGTGTTTTTCTTTTCTATGAACTCTCTATTCATTACCCTTTAGCCTCTTTCTTTTAGATTCTTTTTCTTATTGATTCCTCAATACATATTTGCTGAATAGACAAATGAATGAAATAAAATGTATTTAAATAGAGGACACTGAATACCGTGGTTTAACGTCCCAAATAAAACCAGATAGATGCAAGAATAGATTTGGCATGGCTGTGGCTTTTCATCGTGTTTTTTGACAAAAAAGCCCAAGATCTCACATTTAAATGCCTTTCCTGATGGACAGCTCTCTAAGAGGCTGAGGTAACAAGGTCCAAGTTAGCAGCCTTCTGGGACAAAGAGCTGAAAAATTCCAGGGGCCATTGTGGACCTCAGTATGACATTCAGTGGGAGTGAAGGACTACAATTAGTGGAAGACTACTATAATTAACTATTTATTATATATTCTCAAATAACTAAAAGAGAGGATTTTGAATGTTCCCAGCACAAAGAAATGATAAAAGTTTGAGGTGATGAATATGCTGATTACCCTGATTTTGTCATTACACATTGTATATATGTATCGAGATATCACACGTTTTAAAATTAAATTTTTTTTTACTCTATTTGCAAGCTAAAATATCATACTGTATGCCATAAATATGTACAATTATGATATGGCAATTAAAAATAATAAAGGCAAAAAACTGTATAGAACTGTATATAGAGCCCTCTCCCAGGGCTAAGAAGACTTCATTTTCTGAGATGGGTGGTGGAGAGTGGGCCTATAGGCTTTAGATACCAGATAAGCAAGTGTCTATTGACTCTATTAGGAACATTAGGAGGTGAATCTGGGCTCTCACCTGGATGGAAGGTGTCAGACTCAGCTTCTGTACTTTTTGGGAGCTATACACCTGTCTCACTTTCTGGCCAGAGTCGGCTAGTAACAGCTTGTGTTCTCATTGTCTTAAAGATAAAGTTGCCAGCATCCTGCTGTGGCAGCTGCTCTAGTCCCTTATATCGCTCATGGAAATGGCCCAGAATTTCCTCCTCTCATGCTGGTGCTGTACACCTCTCCCCTCTGCCCTTGAGTTTTCCTGTTCCATCAAGGCATGAAATATTGTAGAAACCAGTTGCTACTCACCCATATGAAATCCAGAAGTGTAGGGGAGCTGGGTTGGGGGGAGCTTTGACCAATGCAGGATGAGAGCTGGTGGATAAATTATTCCTGCCTCTAAATGGGTGGTTGAAAGATGCAGCTTCTCTGAAGACATCTGCAACACCAAGCAACTGACGAGCTCCATGGTACACCCCCTTTTCTCTCCCTCTTTTTTTTCTTCACACTTGCTTTCCTGGGACTGCATTCCCCAATACAGTGTCAGTCCAGAATGCTTTTGCTTGGGTTCTATTTTCTAGAGAACCTGTTAAGACAGAAAGTAAACTCATTTTCCACCAGAGGTGAGGGTTTCTAAACATTGCATATGTGACATCTAGAGCCTAAAAGCAAAATGGCTTGTGGGATGACTGTGAGGAAGGTTTAAAAGAAAAGCCCATTATTTATTGAGCACCTACTATGTTAGAACTCTATGCTAAATGTTTCACATTGCTATTTCATGTAATTCTTACAATATCTGTATGAATTACTACCATCATTTTACAAACAAGGGAGACTTTGGATTTTAAATCACTTGTTTAAGCTAGTCAATGACTGAGCTGGGCTTTCAACCTAGTTCTGCTGAGCTCCAAACCAGTACTCATATGATTCAAAAGTCACACAAAACACTACAATGCACTTGAAAAAATGCCTTAACAGAGGAATTCACCTAAGTGTATCTAGCGGTAGGCTTACTCTTCTGTTTTATAGAAGTAAGACAGTATTAATAACATGTGTCTTACAGATGGGTGTCCCATTGTGCTTTCCAGGTTTTTCCATATTTGATCTTTTTACCAACCCCGGAGGTCAGGAATACTGTACTTCCTGGTCATGAATAAATCCTATTAATGAAAAGCAGAAACTAAAGCTCAGAGAGCCTAGAGGGTTTTCCAGAACCCACAGAGCTTGTGGTCACTGGAAGTAGACCTGGATTTTTTGTGCCAGTTTAGTAATATTTCTATAGCCTTACCCTATTCTCAATTGAACACATGTGTGTGATTGTGGTCACTGCCTTAGAAATTGTTTTGGAAATAGGCAACAGTGAGAATTCAAACAAAACAAAACACTACAGAGTAAAAAATAAGTCTTGAGTCCTCCATTCGTGTGTGTGTGTGTGTGTGTGTGTGTGTGTGTGTGTGTGTGTATTCTTTTGGAGTTATTCTATGAATATACTAGCATACATGTTAAATAGGTCACCACTGAAAACACGCAGAAGGAAGGTCATCGTCTGATGTCTTGCTTGGAGATGGCTCCATTTCGGTGCATGACAATTGCCTCTCTGGTCTGAGGAGGCTTCATTCCCTGGTATGGATGAATCATAAGTCATTCAGCTGATCAGCAGATCCTCCATTGAGAACAATCAGGTTGTCTTCTGCCTCCCGTTGTGCATTTGTAATTAGAGAGTGTTGCTTGATGGATGAGAGGATAGGAAAGTGAAGGGCTTGCCCAAGGTTGCACAGCTCAAGGTGGCAAAGCTGGGATTTGAACACAGATCTCCAGAACTTGGTCCACCTTGTTTCCTGCTTACTCCACAAAACTGCATGCACATGGTCCCTAACTCCAAAAGGTGAGATTAAAGAATAGGTATGGACAAATGAGGAACCTTGGGCCCTCAGCATCAGGAGCTATAAGGGGATTGTCTAGCCCCTGCTTCTTATGTCTTCCCCAGCCATTCAAACTCTGGCAGGGTTACAGCTACCACTAAATCTCTTCTGGTACATAGGTCCCTCTGCTCTGCTCCAGCACAGCAGCCCAGAACACCCCGGGATACCTCTCCTGATTCCTTCCAGTGACAGGTAAGTGTTTGATCAGCCCTGAAAACCAGCTGAGAGTCGGATCTATTTAAAGACGCATATGTTTCTGGGTGCTGAGTCATGTCGGCTGGACCAGCCGGCCCAAGTCTGGGCAGTGCGGATATTCACAGTACAGCAGCCACTGCAGCCTGGCTTAGACTTTGACAAACCTGAGGAAGCGCTGAGCTGAAACATCACATTTAATAAGATAAAACACAACACCTCGAGCCCCACATAAGTTTCTAGATTTTAAGTGTGGGTATTCTCATTACTTCCCCAATGACTACCATTCTTTGTTGTAATGATGATCAATTAGCCAACATTGCATTCATGGAGACCCAGATTTTAATCCTAGCTCTGCTGCTTACTAGCTGTGTGACCTTGGGCAAGTTGAGTAAGCTCTCTGAGCCTCATTGTCTTCTCTGGCACAATGGGGTTAACAGATGCTTTGTACGGTGTAGAGGAGAGATAAATATAATAATATATAGGAAGTCCATGTCACAGCCCTTAGCATGTAGTAAACATTCAGTGACTGATAGCAAATTAAATTAAATTAAGTATGTGTTCAGCACTCTGCTAGGCATGGTATGAGAATATAAAATACAGTGCAATATGATGCTGGCTCTCATGAAAAGTTGCTATCTAATTGTTAAAGAAGACACACACTTGTGAAGTTATAATGAATATATCTGAACAGTGCAACACTCAGATCGTTTTCGAGGACCTGCTTTGCTTCAGACAAGGCACTGACTGAGGCTCTGGGCATGTCTAAACGGTCCCTGAGTGAATGTGTTTACTCGGTGGTATGGGGATCCAGGTCAATAAGCAACTAATTCTGCCTGAAACATTTGGGAGAAGCTTCTGAAAGGAAGAAAAGATGGCAAATCCACAGCATATGGGATATCAGTCTCCATTCTCTGCCCATGGCCGCCGTTGGTAATCAGTCACAGTCCTCTGCATCCTTCTCAACACAGTGATGATCCTCCCACCTGCTGCATTCCTCTCAACACAATGCTCCAGACAGCCACAACCAACCAATCAACACTGATATGATGAACACTCTCTGCCATCCTTGAGATAAAAGGTGCTTTAAGGTGTTGAAAGGTGTCCATTGGGGCATACAAATAATTAGAACTATGGGTCTCATGGAAGACAAATGGTCTGGAGGAAGGTATGAGGAAACTTGGAATCTAGTTGCAGCTTTAACATTTACATGCCCTGTGAACTCAGATCATGTAATCTCTTTCAACCTGCTTTCCCTAAGTGATTCTGATTCACGGAGTTCAAAGACAAGGGAGTTCTAGTTTGGGTACTCAAGAAGGCTTCTCACAGGTGGTAAGATTTCAGGGGACTTTGAAGTATGGGCATAATTTGCATTAACAGAGAGCAATGTGTGCATGCGTCTGTGTGTGTGTTCACATGCACGTGCATTCTAAGAATATGAGGGAGTGTAGAGGGTAGGCAATGGATGGGTTTCAGAATCCACTCTCCTCTACCCTCTCCCAGAATATTAAGCAACCCTTCTCTTTCTGCCAGGAGGCTACACTATGGTGTGAGCCCTGGTGTGTTCACTGGGAACTGAAGTGGGCTGTCAAGATCACAGTACCTGTTGGGAGGCAGTAAGAATCATGGAAAAAGTGGTGCTGTCCAGGAAGGACTGGGAATGGGGAGAAGTGTTATGAGAGGCGGGGCTTCTGGCAGCTGCCTGCTTCTCCTTCCTCTTGCATACAATTTCCCATTCCCCTGGACAGAGGGCCTATTTTTCTGACTCCTCAGCAGGGTCAGGTCACCTCTGAACCCACAAGGGTACCCGCTGATAGACAGAAGTGCCGTTTGCCATGTAGACCTGTGACCGACAGCTGTGCTTCCAGGGGCAAAACCGTAGACAGTCTGGCTATAGATTCAGTGCTTGACATTTGGACTCCCTTTTCTGTTTACCTTTCTCATTCCACCTATAACTTAATGGACCACTTAGCAGAATGATTTGGACTCCACAAATTGCTTGGGTTCAAATTCTGGCTCTGTCATTTCCAAACTGTACAATCGTAGGCAAGTAACACAAACTCTCTGAGCCATAATTTCCTCATCAATAGAATAGGGGTGATGATAATAGCACCTACTTCATAGAGAGGTGTGTGGAATCAATGCAAAATATCTATGCAAACACAATGCAGCATCTGTCATAAATGTTCAGTAAGTATTCACTATATTACATTATCCATTATAATATTCCCACTTTTACCTTGTATTTTCCCAACTAAATTATAAGCTACTTGAGGGATGGAACCACCTCTTTCGTACTCCTAAAGTCTCGGCGCAATACTGAATATGGAGGTGCCCAGAGCTTTTGCCAATTATTTGATGTAAAAATAGAAAGTTGTAGAACTTTCTATTATCTGGAGGAAGTTTAACCTCCTCCATTTAAGACTCAGGGATCTTTAGGTTCACAACAACCTCTCCAGACTCATTTCCTATTTCTTTCTACAGAAACTTACCCTTCAGTGACATCAAAGTATTTGTGGTTCCCTGAATATACCACCCTCTTTCCTGCTCCTCCTTGCAAACCCTATTTCCTCTGCCTTCCCCCAATCTTATCATTTGAGGCTTTTTAAAATTAGAAATGACATAAATCAAACATAAAGTGACTGAAGCAGAAAAAAAATGTCTATTTGTTCAAATAACTGAAGGATCTAGTGTTACTGGCCTCAGGTATGGCTGGATCCCGGGACTCAAATTATACCATCAGGACTTTTTGTTTTTCTCAGATTAGTTTCCCTTTGTGTTGGCTTCATTCTCAAGTACAATCATTCTTGCTAGGGGCAAGATGATCAGCTTTTCTGATATACTTCCATCCATTGTAGCAACACTGGGAGAAAGAGAGTTCCTTTTCATTTAAGGTTCCAGAGAGAGTCTGAGATGGCCTCACCAGTTTTAGCCATGTGCTCATCCTCTGTCCAATCATTGTGGCTAGGAAGTAGGAATATGCTGATTGGACAGATTTGGGTCATGTGACCGTCCCCTAGACAATCAGAGGGACTGAGAGTGGGTCAAAGGTCATTTCCCAAGGAATGCTGGGTACTGGGCAGATAAAAGCAGCAGGTGCTCCACACAGATGGCAAACTCTTTTCATCCTCTAAGATCAAACTGGGATGTCATCTCAGTGAGAACTCTAAACCATATACAGTCTTGCTATTAGTCCACAATTCATAGGATTGTAAATAATTCTCCCTCAAGGAAGGAGCTGTGTATTATTAGTGTTGGGCTCTGGGCATCTAGCACAGTGCCTAGAACATGGTGGGTATTCAATAAATGTTCACCGAATGAATGAATGTATCCATGACAAGAGTCAAACTCTGAAAATACTTGAGAGGTTTATTCTGAGCCAAATATGAGTGACCAGAGGCCCATGACGCAGCCCTTAGGAGATCCTGAGAGCATGTGCCCAAGGTGTTTGGGCTATGACTTGGCTTTACGCATTTCAGAGAGACGTAAGATATGAATCAATACATGTGAGCTGTTCATTGGTTAGGTCAAGAAAGGTGGGGAGCAACTTGAAGTGATGGCTTCCAGGTCATAGGTGGATTCAGAGATTTTCCAAGTTATTATTGAGAAAGTTATTATCTAAAGACCTGGAATCAATAGAAAGAAATGTCTGGGTTAAGATAAGGGTTATGGAGACCAAGTTTTATTATGCAGATGAAGCTTCCAGGTAGTAGGCTTCAGAGAGAATAGATTGTAAACGTTTCTTATCAGCTTTTCTGTCAGTTTTTTCTGTGTCTGCTGTGAATGAATTCCAAAAGGGAGTAGGGTATAATGAAGCATGTCCAAACTGCCCTCACCATCATGGGCTGAACTGTTTCTCAGGTTAACTTTGGAACGTCCTTGGCTGAGAGAAGGTTCAAGTGGTTGAGGGGCTTGGAATTTTACTTTTGGTTTATGAATGAATGAAGCCAGTGTGTGCTGGTCCTGGGCCTGTGTTCCCTCAGGTCCACTGCTCTCTCTCCCCTGTCTTGTTATCATGGGTGAGGTCAAGCCCTTTAGGCTGCATTTCCAGGTTGCCCATCTTCTGCCTGAGGGCAGCCAGTAAAAGACCTTGGCAGGATATGTGAGGACAAAAGGAAGAGCGAACTGGACACATTTCCAAGTTCCTTACCTCTCTCTGCTCTCCCCATGTAGAACCCAGAAGGTGTGCTGAAAATCACTGGCATGAGGCCGGTTGATTAACAGGAGAAGAGGCATACACATTAATTTAATTCAGGAATCTTCAGAATGAAGACCCAGCCCCCTCAATGAGGCATAGGAGCTTATGTACCAACTTGAGGATAAGAAAGAATGCAGGCTCAGAGAATGGGCGAAAACAAGTTAAGGTAATAAGTCAGATTTTAGTGGAAAGACAGGTTATAGGAGTGGGAGAAGAGGAGGCTTGACCAGCAAAGATTGTCTTGTTATGTAGATAAAACCTCATAGGTGGCAACCCTCAGAGGGAATAAATGGTAAATATTTCTCTCAGATCCTTCAGGGTGTAAGGCTCTCAGTTAGTCTTTGCTAGATCCAGACTAGGGAAGATCGGGCTGCCTTAATGGATATTCTCTACAGATTTCCCCATCAAAAAACAGCTTTGCAGGGCCTTTCCAGTCTGCTGGCCCTGTGGCAGCCATTTCAAAATATGTCAGAGCAATACATTTGAGGGTAAAATATTTTGATTTAGTTCACCTACCTCTCTCTACCTTTCCTGCTTCTCTCTACCTGAGAGACTTTTTTTTTTTTTTTTTTTTTTGAGTCTTGCTCTGTCACCCAGGCTGGAGTGCAGTGGCATGCTCTTAGCTCACGGTAACTTCTGCCTCCCAGGTTCAAGTGATTCTCCTGCCTCAGCCTCCCAAGTAGCTGCGACAACAGGCATGCGCTACCATGTTCAGCTCATTTGTGTATTCTTAGTAGAGATAGGGTTTCACCATGTTGACCAGGCTGGTCTCGAACTCTTGACCTCGTGATCCCCTCACCTCAGCCTCTCTAAGTGCTGGAATTACAGGCATGAGTCACTGCACCTGGCCCTTTGTGCGTGTGTGTACAATGGCTGTATCTCTACAGTTTCTGCTTTTACTCTGTGGCCCTGGTCCCTGGGCTCAGATATTACCTCCTCCTCCCTCTGTCTACCCAGACAATGATGACTTCTTGCTGTAGCTAATCTCTGGGTGACTTTATCATCCCCTCTTAGCTTCTGACCTTTTCCATGCCCCCTGCAACCAATTTCCTGCATTAACTTTCATCTGTTTGAAATACTTGGCATGATTTCTATTTTTCTGGTTGGAGTCTGACTGATATTAACCTGGTCCTCAAACCATTAGGAGCAAGCTGGTTCTGCATAATTGTCTGAGCCATAAAGGACTTTGTTTTGCTTGTAAAGAAATTTTATAGCTGCTGGTGTGAGAAAGGGATGCCACCTCTTTCTGAAGACTCTGTATTCACTAAAAGTTCTCCATTCATCAAACACTCCGTCTGCGTGTCCTCACGGTCCCAACTGGTCAGGGAGGAGCATATCTGTGGGGAGTCAAGAGATATTGATCATGGGAGTGGTGGGGAGGAAGGCACAATGTTTCAATCATGGAGTGTGTGTGTGTGTGTGTGTGTGTGTGTGTGTGTAAGATTGCTATTTTATGCTCAAATTCCAGTTTTCCAGAAGAAAGGTCGGCTGCCTAAAGTTTGGCTCTGACAAGTTATAGGAGACTTGTGAGTTATTTTTGCCCGCAACAAGGGTGGATTTGGGCAAATAAAGACCTCGCCATTCCCCACCGTACCTCACAGAACAGAGCATGAACAAGCAATGCAGGAAAGCCCAAACTGTGGGCCTTCGTGCCTATCAGACCTGAGCCGACATCCTGGATTTATTCCATATTACACTGTGATCTTGCATAAGGAACTTAGCTCTGAGCCTTGATTTCCTTATCTGTCAAATAGAGTGCATTATAGCACTCACTTCATGGAATTAAGTGACTCAATTCACGTAAAATATTCAATGTTCAATGTACTGCTTCATGTAATCTTCCATACACACCTTCTATAAATACTGGCTTAAGAAGAACTGAAATCTTCACACCGAGCCTGGACCATAGGCCTTTGCAGGACTGAAACCACACCTCATTCACCTTAGTACCCATGGGACTTGGCAATTGTGGAAATTAACTTAGCTCCAAGGAACAGTGATCCATTCATATTAGCTCAGATAAAAATGGAGGTTGTTGCAGGAAATCAGAAAAGCCTTTTAGAACTCAGTGGGAGGAACTATGACTGGGCTTCACTGCAACTCAGAAGTCATTCTGTCACCTTGGGCCCTTCCCCGTACACATGCTCTCAGTGCTGCTCGACTTCACTTTTTTTCTCTAGAGATGAAAGCCATCGCTCCATGAATCTACTTGTATTTGGTCCTTCATGGCATCCCCAAATGCCAGCTCTTGTTCCCCAAGCCTACATAAGAGGCAAATTATCTAGAAGTTGAGAGCCCAGAGTTGGACTCTGATTGCTGGGGCTCAAATTTTGGCTCTGCCACTCCCCAGCTGTGTGACCCTGAACTCATTCCATACTCACGTTGTATGGATGGCAACACCGGACACCTCATTTTCTTTATCTGTGAAGTGGGAACAGTAATAGCACCTGCCTCATAGGGATATTGTGAGATAAATGAGTAAGTAAATATGTGTGAAGTGCTTATAACTGCCTGGTACATAGGAAGTGCTCAGGAAAGGTTAGTGATTGTTACATGATTCTCCAGCTCACCTCAACCCCTGGTCTTAGGCTGGTTCCCAGGTGTAGACCCTCAAACGTGAAAAGGATTGATTAGAGAGTGTTCCCATGGAAGACTGGCAGGGGAATAGAGAAATGGGATCACAAGGAAAGGAAAGGAGGCCAAGCATGGGGTGGTACCAAGCCATCCTAAGGAAGGCAAGCTTGGCTTAAACCTGCAGGAGACACTAGATACTTCAGTCATGCCTGAGTGTTGTCTTCATTAGTAGGTGAGGGAGCTGGAGTATTTATTCCCACACCTGTCAGTAATGGTTTAAGGAAACTCCCAGACATGTTAGGCTCTCTCCGTGTTAGGCCTTCTCCTTGAGAGGCAGCCAGTGTGTACAGCAATGGTAAAAGAAACCGAGGGGTCTGCATGAAGCTCTGACGGCATTTGCCACTCCTCCCTAGGGAGCAGCAGAGCTCAGTCTTTATATCCAAAATTCAAATCCCCAGCAGCAGAAATCTGATTGGACCTGGGTGAGTGGGGTGACCACTTCTTTCCCAAACATGTGTGGCTAGGAGCTCCCAGAGCACATTCACGGCCTGTTTGAAGGAGGGCTATAGATGGAACAGGGTTAATGAGAAAGCTGAGGAGGATGGATGACGTTCCAAGGATGTAGATGCTCCTCCAAAATGTCTGCTGGCAGAATGCTGTGTCCTCAGCACCATGCCAGGCTCATCACTCATGCAAAGATGGCAAAGACAGGAGATCCACAGCTTCGTCTTTGAGATGAGATCAGGAGAGTAATTTCCCCAGTGGCCCTGAGAACTTTTCGAGGGTGGGGACCATGTCTTATGCACCACCATATCTAGTCCTCAGTAGAGGCATCGTATTTGTTGAGCTGAGCTGATGTTTTTGAGGTCAGCTGTGGGGAGGGCAACACTGTTGGCATCCCTTCCAGCCCTATTGTCCTCCTCCTTGATGTCACCCTCTGGCAGGTACACTCTCTCCCGTCTTATCTGGCACCACTCAGGATGAGAAGGGCCCACTAAGGAAGCAAGGGGATGCTGAAGTGGAACCCACACTGAACAGCATGGTGTGGCATTTGGGTCTCAGACACAGCTCTGCCTGACTTTGTATGATATCGGGGCCTCTGTTTCCCCAGTTCAGTGAGGACCTGGCTAGGAGCTTTAGTGATGCCACCGCTCAATAAGGCAGTTAACACAACAGTCAAGTGGGCTGGCACTGCTGTCAGACTTCCACGTTCAAATCCCAGCTCCTCCACTCTCTGGTTTGTCCTTAGGCAAGTGACTTGACCTCTTTGTGCTACAGATCCCTTATCTGAAAACGGGGTACGACAATAATAGTATCGTCCTCATAGGATTTTTGTGGGAATTTAATAAAGTGGGGTGTATGATTCAGCCATCAAAAGAAATGAAGCATGAACACGTGCTACATCATGATGAACCTTAAAAAAAGTCAGACTAAGTGAAAGAAGCCGGCTGTAAAAGGCCACATGTTGCATGATTTCATTTGTATAAAATGTCCAGAAGAGGCAAATCCATAGAGACAGAAAGTAGATTAGTGGTTGCCAGGGACTGGGAGGAGAGAGAATGCGGAGTGACTGCTAATGGATATGGTGTGTTTTGGGGATGATAAAATGCTGTGGAATTAGACAGTGGTAATGGCTGTACAATCTTGTGTATATACTGAAAACAACAGAATTGTGCACTGTAAAATGGTGAATGTTATGGTATATGAATTATGTGCCAATTTAAAAATAAAAATAAAAGAGATGGTAGGCAAAGCCCCTGATTCACAGTAAACGCATGATAAACCATCTTTCCTCTGGATGACTGCGGTGACTTCACTGTTTTTTTCCACCTCTTCGCTTGCTCCCTGTAAGAGTATTGAGTGGTGTGTGAGTGCGTGGCACCCTTGCTCTCTAATTTTTCCACGGCTTCCATCTCGGAGTAAACGCCCAAGTCATCACTCTACACTGCCTGGCTCTTGGCTTCCTCTCTCACCTCCTGGGATTCTCCCCCGTTCTCTCTGCTCTGGCCATGGTGGCCTCTTGCTGCTCCTCAAACCTATACCAGGCATGTCCCTGCCTCAGAGCTTTTGCACGTGCATTCCCTCCACTTCCTTAAACACACTTCCCTTAGAGATATACTGGCCTTGCTCTTTCGCCTCCTTCAGGCATTTGCTCAGACATCATCTTCTCATTGAGACTTTCCATGACCACTCACTATATTTAAAATAGAGGGCTGGATACAGTGCCTAATGCCTACAATCTCAGCGGTCTGGGAGGCTGAAGTGGGAGGATCACTTGAAGCCAGGAGATGGAGTCCAGCTTGGGAAACTTCGCAAGGCCCGATCTCTAAAAAATACAAAAGTTAGCTGGGCATGGTGGCACACACCTGTAATTCTAGCTAAAGGGGCTAAGGGGGGAGATGGTTTGAGCCCAGGGATCTGAGGCTGCAGTGAGCAATGATTGCTCCATTGCACTCTGGCCTGGGCAACAGAGCAAGACCCTGCCTCAGGAAAATAAAATAACATGTATCAAAAGTAAAAAACCCTCCTGCTCTGGTATGCCCTATTCACCTTCTCAGATTATTGTTTCCTGTTACTCGTATGTTTAATGCCAGCTTCATGTTCTTGTTAGCCCCATGACAACAGGATTTCTGTGTCTTGTTTGTGACTATATTCCTAGCACCTAGCACAGTGCCTGGCACAGTCAGTACTCAATATTTTTTGATGGAATAAATAAATGTTAGCTGTTATGATAACTTACAGTAAACTTTCTGAGGCTTTCAATTTTTTCATTTTCCTCTCGTGGGTGTCTCCTGCAGATTTTAACCTGATGCCTCTTTGAGGCTTCTTTCTTCCTTCTAGTTTATCCCCATTGGGTGCTGGTTTTAGAGGCAAACATTGTTCTTGTGGCATAATTATGAAGTTACTCTAGAAAACAGTTTCATCTCACTTTAAAGTAAACTCTCCTTTTTAAAATAATAAGACAAGAACCCACTACTGAATTCCTCCCTGTAATGAGATTAGTTTTCTAAAGCTGACGTGGAAGCTAATTTGTGTATTGCTGACAGTTGGAAGGCTTTGAAATTAATTGTCTTAGCTAATCTTGTTGAGATCTAACCATGTTACATTTAGTGCATAAAAACATTTATCTCCTCATTGGTGTCTGGTGGGACGTAAAGTCCTGCCTTATTCTCTCTTGAGTAGGAGAATGTAATTTTCGTTGATTTCAAAATTAAGATGAGGAACTAATTGGTAGTTGAAAGAACTCTTAGATTGGAAGGCAGATTCTAGAATTTAAATTCTAAAAATAGCTCTTAAGTTCACTGACCACATGGACTGGGGTAAGGCTGTTCTTTCTGAACCCTTCGATGAAGGGTACATTCTGAAATAATTTGTAATCACACAAATAATACAGAAATACATTCTTACAGAAAATGAGATTTACAAATAAGGCTAACATCCCCTTTGATCACAACTTCCCAGTGTCCCTGAAGTATACCGTCATATGATAGATGTATACATTTCCAGATGATGTGTATGTATTTGTATGTTAACATACAGTATTGTTTTGTGAATGCGTGTCTTGAATAAACATACAGATACTATAATATAGTATTGTACCACAACTTGCCTTTTTTAAATCCAACATTGTGTCTTGGAGCACTTTCCACATTAATAGATATGTATTTCTGATATTTTTATATAGCTTCATGGCATCCCATCATACAGATGTATCATGACTTAGTCATTTTTTTATTATTGAATGTTTAGGCTATTTTTCAGTTTTTCCTAATTACAGACCAGATTGTAATGAACATCCTTATTTAAGCCTCCCCTCAGGCAGACACAGAGAAATGGAGTGTTTGGCTCATAATTCTCTCATTCTTTTACTTATTTATTCTAGATTTTCTTTTTTGAGACAGGTTTTGGCTCTGTCACTCAGGCTGGAGTGCAGTGGCGAGATCTTGGTTCACTACAACTTCTGCCTCCCTGGCTCAAGTGATCTTCCCACCTCAGCCTCCCGAGTAGCTGGGACTACAGGCATGCACCACCAAGGCTGGCTAATTTTTGTTTTTGTTGTTGGTAGAAATGGCATTTCGCCATGTTGCCCAGGTTAGACTCGAACTCCTGGGCTCAGGTGATCCACTTGCCTTGGCCTCCCAAAGTGTTGCAATTGCTAGGCTCATGCCCAGCAATTCTGTCATTCTTAGAGTTGAGGACTTAGACAAGTTAAACTTTAAATCATTCCCGGTAACAACCCAGCTATAATTGGGGTCCCATGTGGCCCAGTCTTTGTTCTGTGTTCATTCAAAGAAACAACAGTTTGGCAGAAAATATAATTGAACACAATTGCATGTTTTACTTGAATGCTCGTGATACTCCCAAAGGTAGTGTGGTGGTGGGGCTTGGGGCAGGGGTCGGAGTTAGAAGTACATTATTTTCAGTGAATTTGTTTGTTGCTTTCAGATATTATTTTGATTCTTTTGATTTCAGATAAAACCGTGCTTCTCCTTATTGAGATTGGCAAGCCAGTTTTGTGTCTATGTTATTTTAAATTATGCAAATACACACAGAGAGAAGAGGTACAAGTGGTTGCAAATTAAGGGAGCACCCTTCCCCCATATCTGTCCTAATTTTCTTGCCAGAGACACTGTCTACTTCCAGTCTCATATGTCCTGTTGCCTATTTAATGAATCTGCTTAAACACAAATGGTAGCATACTGAACATATAGTTTAAACACTTGTCTTTTAAATTTTTTAAATTATGGAAAAATTCAAAGGTGCACAGGAATAAAGAGGCTAGTAGAATAAATCCCTCTGTACCTACCATTTGGTCTCAAGAATTATCAGTATATGGCTCTTGCTTTTTCAACTATATGAAAAACCTTGTATCTAATTCCAATTCAGTTCGTTTAAACTTGCCTCATTTATTTTCACGGTTGCTTAGTCTTCTATAATAAAGATGTTCCATAATTCATTTATACAGTCCTCTTTAGATGGACATTCATATTGCTTCCCACCTTATGTCACTACAAATAATGCTGCAATAAATATACTTTTATTTTTATATTTATACACCCATCTTTGGGCACGTGTTAGAATAAATCTGTAAGAAATTTCTGGAAATAGAATTGCTGAGTCAAAGAGATGTACATTTAAAATATTGATATAAGTACTGCCAAGTAGCCTATTGATGGAATTTTATTAATTTTCACTCACTAAGAGGTATCCAAGATGGCTCACTTCTTCCTATGCTTACCAACATAATGTGTTATCAGATTTCGAATCTTTAAAATACACTCTCCTAGCTTTGTCTTCAAATAGACATAAAATTTATTTAGTAAGTTGTAAAATCCTTCCTATCTAGTGGGTAGAAATCAGCATACGATAGAAAGCATCAAAGAACATCACTTACATTGAGGGCAAGTGTAGCTTTGTGAAACTTTGGTTTCAGTCACGTAAGTCACACATTTGCATACATGTATGTATAAACTGGGTTATTACATAAAAATATAATTTTTACTGTGAGTCTTGGTCTCAAGAGTTTGAAAACATTGCCCTACAATGATGACAGCTACTTTCTAGAATGTTCTTTTCTCATCTTCACCTCTCATTTAAAATAAAAAAGAAAATCCCTTAAGCCCTCTCTTCCTTGCCTTTTCCTCTTTTCCTTATGCTTCAGTCTTATCCTGTGGGAAAAATGTTCTGATGCAAATCTACTTCAGTTCCTCTCCCAGCGCGTCACCAAGTCCCTTCTCACTTCCTGCAGGAATGCTCGGGGATCAGTTGCTGATGACATTGTTTTACAAAGGGGGCACTATTTACATTTAGGGCAGCACCGGTCTCCAAGGTGAGGGGTTATCCTGTACATTACAGGGCACTTAGGATCCTTGGTCCCAGACATGAAATGCCAGGAGCAACCTCCTAGTTGCTGCAATTATGGAAATGCCCCATCTTTACCTTTCTAAGTGCCCCTAGGGGGCTGCATCATCCCCAGTAGAAAGCCTGGCTGCTGGTGCCTCGGTGGGGGGGGGGAGGGGTAGAAACAAAGGCTAAGGTTGCACTCAAATGACTTGTCCCAACCACCTCTCTTTAAGTCTTCCTTACCCTGGGGCCTTTATATGCATTATTTCTTCTGTGTGGAATACTCTACACCCCCAACTACCTTACCCCCCTGCCACACACACACACACACACACACACACACACACACACACACACACTGCTTGGCCATCTCCTTTACTCATCCTTCAGGTCTTGTGGTATGCTGTTCTCTTCCTTTGTCACGCTTACCACAGTCATCACACTATCCCTGTTTCCTGTTCCTTTGTTCATGACCTGAATCTCCCTCTGATATGTCTGCTCCCTCCGTGAGGGAGAACAATCTTGGCTGTTCCATCTGCAAATGTATCCCCAGTGCAGCGTCTAAACCTAGAAGGCACTCAATAGATAATTAGAGGAAAAATGACATATATATTCTCATTTTGTATCAGGAGACGTAGGGGTGGACCAATGCCCATTTCCTAAGGGTACCAAACAGTCCAGTTTCCTTTGGTGACTGAGGCTCTTGGCTGTATGGGAACTGATAGTCAGGACATTCAGATGAATTATCCTGGACAGGCATGTTAGCCAGGGGCCTGGCAGGAACAGAGGGACACTCAACCCCAGAAGTCTGCAGAGTATGAAAGGGCCAGTTTACAGAGGCATCAAGAAGGCGTAGGAAATCTACAGTAGGTGGTGCAGCAACCTGGGGACTTGCAACAGCAGGGGTCATTGCCATGTTGTTGTTTTGGGGGGTGGCGGTGAGGGGCAGGAGAAGTCACCTGGACCTTGAAAGTGAAAGTTGTATGGAGGGACCGCCTGAGAGGAGCTGTGACATTTGGCCAAGAGGCTTGGTCAGCCCACAGTGACAACTCAGGAAGAAAGCAAGGGAAAAGAATGCCCCTCCTCCCTCTTATCCTCTCCTCTCCTGCCAGGGCTTGCCATTGGCTTAACCCAGTGGACAGGGAGCCTGAAGATGCAGTCCACATGGACCAACCTCCTTGGGGACCTGTGGACAAGGGCAAAGTGGGCTCTGGAAGATAAACGGAAGATAGCCAGGACAATGATTATCTCAGGGGACAGCAAGGGGGTGGGCTTGAGGACTGTGCAGTAGAGCGGTTAGGACCATGGGCACCAGAGACAGAGTCCCTGCACTGAAGTCCTGCCTCTTTCACTCCCTCTCTGTGTCATCTCTGTGCCTGTTTTCTCTCCTGGAAAAGGGAAATAACAATGGTGCCCACCACACGAGAGTTATGTGGACATTGAATGTGTTATAACACATGTCAAGTACTTAGAGAAGCGGTTGGTGCATGGTAAGTGCTCCATAATTATTAGTGATTATTATTTATTAGTAGTAGTATTGTCATTTGGGGTATCATCCTCTTAGGCTTGCACAGAAATTTACTTATTTATTTTTTAATTAATTAATATATATTTTTTCCATAAGTTATTGGGGTACAGGTCATATTTAGTTACATGAATAAGTTTTTTAGTGGTGATTTGTGAGATTTTGGTGCACCCATCACCCAAGCAGTGTACACTGCACCATATTTGTAGTCTTTTCTCCCTCACCTCCTCCCACTCTTCCCCTCAAGTCTCCAAAATCCATTGTATGATTCTTATGCCTTTGTATCCTCATAGCTTAGCTCCTACATGTCAGTGGGAACATATGATGCTTGGTTTTCCATTGCTGAGTTACTTCAGTTAGAATAACAGTCTCCAATCTCATCCAGGTCACTGCAAATGCTGTTAATTTTTTCCTTTTTATGACTGCATAGTATTCCATCATATATATATGCATATATGTATTTATGTATCTATCTATCTCATATACTATGTGTATATATAGTATACACACACACACACAAACACACACACACATATCAGAAAAAGAAAGAAAAGTAGTAGGAAGTGAATAGTATAGAGAGATAGATATTTTGGATTAAAATTTTAAAAATAAGAGCAAAGAGGTTTGGAACGAATGGAGAATTCTCTCAGGCATCAAAGATAAGTTCCCAGATTGTCACTGACACATAATGTATTATGTTGATTAAATGTAACTAAAATATTTATGGTAAGAGAATATATATATATATATATATATATATATATATATATATATAAAGAAATTGATGGGCATTTGGGTTGGTTCCATAATTTTGCTATCGTGAGCTGAGCTTGCACAGAAATTTAAATGGGAGGAGAAAATGAATAACCCCATCCCTTTTGTTGAAGGATGAGGTTTTACCAAATAAAAAAAAGAAGTAAAACTTAATGACAGTAGACTTGATTCCCTGTTGGAGAAAAGACCCCCCTTCCTTTTTCATTACAAGGCCTGACCCCAGCTTTGAAATTGTGAAGTTTTGATTTCTCATACAAATTGGGCTTATTTGTTTTTTCTCAGTTCTAGTGATGTCATCTTTTTACAAAAATAAATATAGGCCGATGAAACATATTTAAATGGAGAGATTAAATTAGTTTTTGTTTGCTACTTTGAAACATTTTAATCTCCTGAAGAGAATGATTAAAGCTCTTTGCAAAGGGTAGGGGTGTATTTTTTTGAAGTTGGTTTATATTTAACATTCCACAGAATCTTCTTGCATTTCCTGGTATTGGTGGATAGAATGACTTCATTGCCCACCTCACCAATAGGCCACAGTGAAAGGAGAGGTAGGGTGGGAGCAGGGCCGAGGCTGCTGCTGGCAAGGAGAAACCAATTAATGAGGTTGCTTTGTAAAGAAGGCAGTAGGGGCCGGATGTGGTGGCTCACACCTGTAATGCCAGCACTTTGGGAGTCTAAGGTAGGTGGATCACCTGAGGTCAGGAGTTCAAGACCAGCTTGGCCAACATGGTGAGACCATGACTCTACTAAAAATACAAAAATTAGCTGGACATAGTGGCTTATGCTTGTGATCCCAGCTCATTAGGAGGCTGAGGCAGGAGAATCGCTTGAACACGAGAGGTGGAGGTTAAAGTAAGCCAAGATCACACCACTGCACTCCAGCCTAGGCAACAGAGCAAAACAGAAAGAATGAAAGAACGAAAAGAAAGAAAGAAAGAAGAAAAGAAAGAAAGAAGAAAAGAAAAGAAAAGAAAGCAGTAGAAAATGAAGGATGCCAAGAAGATGGACAAAGCATGTCCTGACAAAGGAACAAGCCATGCTGTGCAATAATAATAATAATAATAATAATAATAATAATAATATATATCTGTGTGTACACACACAGATATATAGAGAGGTATATCTCTATAGGTATTTTGGATGAAAAGTTTAAAAATAAAAGCAAAGAGGTTGGAACAAATGGGGAATTCTCTCAGGCATCAAGAATAAGTTCCCAGATTGTCACTGACACATAATGTATTATGCTGATTAAATGCAACTAAAATATTTAGGGAAAGAGAACATTAAACCTTACCCAGCTGCCAGTGTCCTGGATATGCATGAGAACACTGGGTTGAGAGTCTGGAGAACTGGGCTCACTCCCTGGAGCTTCCTCTCCCTGGTCTGTGACTCTCTCAGGACACCAAGTTTCTTAGCCTCATGTCCTCGTTATAGTAGATTCACTTTTTACTTTGAAAGATTTGGGTGGTGAGAATGAAAATCCTTTGTAGGCAGCCCTAAAAAGGAGTGAGATCGTGTCCTTTGCAGGAACATGGATGAAGCTGGAAGCCATTATCCTCAGCAAACTAATGCAGGAACAGAAAACCGAACACCACATATTCTCACTCGTAAGTGGAAGCTGAACAATGAGAATACATGGACACAGGGAGGGCAACAACACACACCAGGGCAGGTGGAGGGGTAAGGTAGGTGGAGGAGAGCATTAGGAAAAATAACCAATGCATGCTGGGCTTCATACTTGGGTGATGGGTTGATCTGTGCAGCAAACCACCATGGCACACATTTACCTATGTAACAAACCTGAACATCCTGCACGTGTGTCCCAGCACTTAAAAATAAAAAAAGAAAATCCTTTGAAGAATATACAATTTTCTATAAGAACACAGCATATAGAAACAACATACACCAGGGCCCGTCAGAGGGTGGGGTTCAGGGGAGGGAGAGCATTAGGAAGGATGGATAATACACGCTGGGCTTAACACCTAGGTGATGGGTTGATAGTGCAGTCAACCATCATAGCACATGTTTACCTATGTAACCAAGCCTTGTGTCCTGCATGTGTACCCCAGAACTAAAAAAAAAAAAAAAAGTTTGAAAAAAGAAAACCACAGGCTATTGAATAAAACAAACAAGAATACCCAAAAAGAGGAACATAACATATGTTTAAGTGTAATAATAAGCAAATGCTAAGGATCCATTCATCCACCAAGAATTTGCTGTGGATGTACTGTGCGCCAAGCACTGTGTTAGGTCCTGGGAATCCAGGGTGACTACTTTGAGGGATATAGAAAGACAGTGCTAGATGTGTATGTAAACCGAGAGAAATTAGAATTAAACTATTTTAAGACCTTTATATTGTCCTGGATGAGGGTACAGATGTTGATTCATTTTAGATTAAGTCACATAAGCATATTAAAAATGGAAGGTAACTACTAAAAGAATAGGAAAAGAATGTAACTTCTAAACTAGCAGTAGGAGAAATAGAAGAAAGGAAAGGCAGGGAAGGGAACCATGGGCAAAGCAGAGTAAACAGAAAATACAAAATCAGATGACAGAACGAACTTCGAATATAGCAGTAATCATGAATACAAATGGTTTAAACTCACCAGTTAAAAGATAAATGGGGCAGTAGGGGTGGGGGAATTCAGCTATATCTAACACATAAAATATAGAGAAAGGTTGCATTGAAGCATGGCCCTTTTCTAGGGGTAGATTATAATTATGTCAAACACATCTTTTATCTCTACTTACACTTTCCCCTTTCTCTGGGGACTTTATACTAAAGCAGGGATTACGTTAAATTGACTGAGTAGAAATCAGAGGTGAGGGAGAAATGAAAAGAAAGAGGATTTATTGAGTCAGGTTCTGTGCTGGGTGGCTTTGAAAAGGGAAGAAACTGGCATAGAATAGAAATGTACATTCTTGTATAGCTTATTGGCCAGATGCTCAGATGGTGATGTCAGACGGACCTGGAGTTAGTTTCCAAATTATTTAATCATTCATTTACCCATTTAACTAATATTTATTGAATACTTACTATGAGTGAAGAAGTCTGCTAAGAAGTCACTTTAATTTCTCTACGACTTAGTTTCCTCACTGTGTCAGTTATCTATTGCTACAATAGTGCTGTGTAAGAAACGACTACAAAACCCCAGTACCGTATAACAATAAACATGCTCTTATTGCTCAATAGCCTGTGGTTGGCCGGCAGTCATGGTGATCTGGGCGGGGCTTGGCTAATCTTGCTCAGCTTGCTGATGGGTCTGCAATTAGTTGGTGAGTCTCTGGGAATGGCCAGTCTGAGATGGTTCTGGTTAGGAAGGCTTGGTTCTATCTTATGTGGCTCCTCATCTTCCAGCAGGCTAGCTTGGATTTATTGTCATGGTAGAGGAAGGGGAGAGAAAGACACACACACACACACACACACACACACACACACACACACACAGAGAGAGAGAGAGAGAGAGAGAGAGAGAGAGAGAGAGGGAGAGAGAGAGCGAGAGAGCGAGCAAGTTCTCTTAAAGTTCAGTCTCAGCATTCTATCAGCCAAAAGGAGTCACAGGTGAAACTCAATTCAAAGAGTGGAGAAGTTAACTCCATCTCTTGACGGTGGAACTACAAAATTACATTACAATGCAAAGTCACGTTGCAAGGGGCATGGGTACAGGGAAAGGAAGAATTAAGGCCATTTTTGCAACCAACCTACCACACTCATCTAGTTATGCAGAGATAATATTAGCACCTACTTCTTAGAGTTATTGTGAGAATTCAGTGAGCTCATGCATATAAAACAGTGATTCTGAGCCAGGCTTGCATACTAGCCATTGCTGCCGCTGCTGTTGTGATCATCAACGTTATTATTATCAATTTGGGTCCTCCTCATCCCTGTGCATCTGCTCAATGCAGTCCAGAGGTTCACATTCCCTAGCAGCTTCTGCTTCTGAATGCCTCATTGCTTCTCCTCTTAATAAAAGAGCAAGTCGGTTGATGGAAAACTTCCTTGATTTTGTGAACGCAGATGCCACTGTGTGTTAGCATCCTTTGGCCATTAGCTGTCAAGGCACAAGGCAGCAATCTATTTAAAGAACACATAGGTGCCTCTGCTTTTTGCCGTCAAAGCCGTGCCAGGGATGGGGATATTTCTGAAGTAGGGACTGAAGGGGCCTGACATGAGACAGACCCTCTGTTTGCCATCTGCATTTACTCAAGAAAGGGGGATTAATTGCCTAGTGAAGTTTGGTTTCCTTATGTTAATGAACGATGCTGGCAGCTGAATATGAATAGGATATTGTTTATTTTTACTTCCAAAGGAGAGAGATTGAGCCTTGAGTAAGAAATGCAGCACAGGCTGCAAATTTGCTAAATTCTATAGTCCTGCTCACAATAGCACAGCAGGATGGGTGCTCTTTTGGCTGAGCTGGGAGAAAAGGTATTGCTGGGCCTTGGCTTTGTTGGAGCTCCTGTTTATCCACAAGCAAAGAATCTCCAAAATGCTTTTTGTCATGTAGGATAAAGCTCCGCAGTGGTGAATGCATAGGCCTGACATCAGCTTCTTTTCCATGTGGGAGGCACCAGCGTTTACAAAAAGAATTCACATTTGGGGAGAAGAGCATGACAACTTTATTGATAGAATTTCCCACCAATCTTAATTTTTTTAAACGAAGGGAAACACCTTCTTTTGAGTTCCATCCCCAAACACAAGAAGAGCCAGAGATGAAATGTGTTAGTGATTCATCAAAAAACAGACAGATTTTAGCTTCCCTTATTTTTAGAAGTAGCTGTCTAGGTATTGGGTTCTGTCAAATGAGAGAGGGATTATATTTGGAAGTCCTAATTATGGAGAGGCTTTCTTTAAAAAGCAGCCTAAACTGGCTCCCACTGATGCTTCTTTGGTTGTTTCTTTTTTCTCTTTAATCCTTCTGACACCCTGAAAGTAGTTCACACACAGAATTAAAAGAATCCATTTTGCCCATCTCGATGTTTACTTAACTGTGTAGTTCCAGAAGCCATAATCTCATTCTCTGGCCATCACTTTGAAGCACAATGTTGGGAAATATATGAATTTAATTTTTTTTTAGTTGGAACACAATTTGAATAGGCTAAAGCAAAGCAAAACAACAACAACAACAACAACAACAAAAGACAGAAGAACATATTGTCTTACATTATGGAAAAGGATGGGGGCTTCAGGCATGGCTGGATTCAGGTGCTCATATAATGACATCAGGAATCAGTTTCTTACATTGCTCTCTCTCTTTTGCATCAACTTCAGGCTGGAGGATACAGAGAAGCCCCTAGGCAGCTCCAGGCTTACATTGTAGCAGCTTAGCAACCCCAGTGGAAATGGTACGCCTCTTTCCTAAGAATGCCTGCTAAAGTTTCAGATAGGAATCTCATTGGCTTGCATTGGGTCATATGCGCTTATTTGCACTAATCATTGTGGCCAGTGAATGAAATAGATGGATTAATTAGGTGTGGCCATGTGCTAACTACTGGAGTATAGGGAGGCATCAGCTCCACGCAAACCTCCACCTGAAAGGACTGACTGTGGAGAAGAGGTGGTTTACCAGGAAGACAGTCAGGAACAGGGAATGTGTGTTAATCTGGCAAAGGTAGCAGAAAGTCTTTGGGATAATATGCTACTCTGGGTCCTCTAGGAAACAAGACACCAAGACAGGAATAGGTGTGCCAGGATTTAATTAGGGGAAAGGCCGATGGGAGAAAATAGGGAGGCAGCTAGAGAAGGCACAAGGAGCCATTGGACCCCCAAGTGAAGGGGAGAGGGAAAGAAGGCTGGGAGCAAGTGTCCTAGACTCTCTGCAGCCTAAAGGCGCTTCAGCAAGGTGTTGAGGAGTCTTCCAGCCAAAGTCTCTGTCAGAGTAGTCCCATGCCTCCCAAGGACAGCTGGTTTTAGTATCCCTGCAGCATTCTGCTATTGGCTGGGAGCTGTCCATGGGAAGCATGGCCTCACTTGCACTGATGGGTTTGAGAGTGCAGCAGCCGGGGCCTTCAGTCAATTAAGCTTCCTGTAGCTGCAGGTCTGTGAGGCACTTTGTCACGGCCACTATATAATAACTCATATTCATACACTATCACATAGATTAAAAGGTGTTTTTATAGCTGTCAGCTTAGTTTATTATGAATAGTATGACCACCACCCCCTTCCACTGTACAGATGGAGAAGGTGAGGCAGGGCTGATTACGATTTATCCGAGGTGGCTTCGCTGGTTAGTGAAGAGGTAGACTGACGCCCTGACCACCACCTCCCTACCCAACACATCTCCACTGTACGGGGGGTTGAATAATGTCCCCCGAAAATCCATGTCTACCCAGAACCTCCGAATGTGACCTGATTTAGAAACAGAGTCCTTGCAGACATAAATACTCAGGTTAAGATGAGGTCATACTGGATTAGGGTGAGCCCTAAATCCAATATGATTGGTGTCGCCATACAAAGAGAGAAACGGACACAGACATAAAAGAGACAGAGGGAAGAAGACCATGAGGTGATGGAGGAGGAGACTGGAGTGGAGCAGCCACGAGCCAAGGAACTCCAAGGGCTGCCGGCCACTGCCAGAATCCGGGAGAGAGGCCTGGAGCAGATTCGTCCCGAGTCTTCAGAGCGAACATGGCCTTGCTGAGGTCTTCAGCGAAATTGGCAACATTTTCCTTTAGTATCTCTTTCTGTATTCCTTGTCTGTTCCCCGTTTTCTCCCCTTTATATAACCAGCCCTCTCACAATGCCTCTTTTGGGGGCTCATGTTGGCCTCATCTTTTAAGAAAAAAATTGATTGATTTGGGGGTATATGGGCAGGTGTGTTACATGGACGTACTGCACTGTGGTTAGGTTTGGGCTTCTAGTGTAGCCATCACCCAAAGAGTAAAAATTGTACCCAATGGGTAAATTTTCAATCCTCACCCCTCCCACCCTCCCTGCTTTTGGAGGCCCCAGTGCCCTTTTTGGGCCTCATTTTTGTGATAACATCTCATGTTCCCTAGATTTTCTCTTCTTCCTTCAAAATGTACCTATCCTGTGTCCGTTCTCTCAAATCTCTTTCCCCTGCTAGGGATAAGCCGATAAATGTAATCTTACAAACTAGAAAGGAATATTTCTTCCAGATAACATTGACATTTCCACGATGATTTGTATTGCCTTCAGATCCATCAGGCAGTTGCTGAACACGTGCTATTTGCTGAGCTCCATATGGGCCCTTTCATGTGTTTCGATCCTGTTTTATCCTTACAAACATCTAGGGAGGTAGACACTCTTCTTCCATTTTACTGATAAAGATGGAGTGTCTCAGAACCTCTGCTTCCTTTCCCTGCAGCGAGTGATATGGGTATCAGGACGGTCAACAGGAGATGCGATTTTATGTTTTGATACCCTGCAAGACTGACTTAAGAACGACATGAAACTTCGTATGAAATTATCCTCTGGTAGCCAGGCACAGTGGCTCATGCCTGCAATCCCAGCACTTTGGGAGGCTGAGGTGGGTGGATCACCCGAGGTCAAGAGTTGGACTCCAGCCTGGCCAACATGGTAAAACCCCATCTCTACTAAAAAAAAAATTAGCCAGGCGTGGTGGTGCATGCCCATAGTCCCAGCTTCTGGAGAGGCTGAGGCAGGAGAATCTCTTGAACCCAGGAGGAGGAGGTTGTAGTGAGCCAAGATTGCACAACTGCACTCTAGCCTGAGCAACAGAGTGAGACTCCATTGCAAAAAAAAAAAAAAAAAAAAAAAAAAAAAGTCCTTTGGAATGTACCTGAAAAACCAACAGGCATTTCCAAGTGCAGCCAGACTTGTGTCCCCCGGGATTTTCTCTCTGTTCATTTCTTCCACTGGAAAGGGCTAGTGAGAGGCTCTCAGGTTTGCCACCTGATTGAGCAGGAATGTTCCATGTAGCTATGACATTAGAACCATCAGCTCTAGGGCAGGAGACTTACAGCTAATCTCCTCCCTACAACTGTCTCTTCCCAAGCCTCCCTTTGCATGGTTTTTCCAGGCCTCCTCTTCTGCATGGTTCTGGTCCATGACAGAGCCCTGGGTGAGTGGGGGCGGGGGGCGGGGCAGAATTTCTCTCTGTTCAGCTTCTTTGTAGTTTCCTGGGTGTGGTTGTGTTGGTTGAAGATCAGTGCGCTATTGGCATTGGCCCAGAACCTCTCAGCCCGGAAATAAAAGGCTTGTAAAATGGTGCTCTTTTCATCCATTCAATGATTCATTCACACAATGATTCATTCATTCATCTACTATTTATTTGGTATTTCTCCTGTGCCAGGCCATCATATTAGATACACAAGACAGACATGGTTTCTGTCCTCAAGGAACTGATATAGCCAGCAATTCTGGCATTGATCTTCTGGGATGATGATCTTATCCAGGTCTTCCTACTTATTCAAAGGGAGAAGCATCTAGAAAACATGAAACTTCTTGCAGAATTCCTTCGTTACTGACATATTCCATTGCTGATAACTAAACATGCGATTCAGGGTGGTCAGATATCTCTCCCGCTTCCCCACACTGGGGATCACAATGGAAGGAGACAGGCTATTGTGGAAGCTGAATTATGTGCAATGGGGGCAGAGAAGAGGAAAATCCAGCCATATTGGGAGCAGTTCAGGATGGCTCCTGGGGAGAGTAGACAGATACTCTGTTTCTGGCCCATGCAGGCCATTCAGTATTTGTTCAATACAACACAATGCTTACGAGCACAGGCTCTGACATCAGACAAATGTGAGCTGAGTCCCTGCTTGATTACTTGCTAATGCATGAGCCTCAGTCTTCTCATCTGGGAAATGGGGATTAATTTTAGGATCTATTTTCCAGGGTCGCTATGAATATTAAACAATATCCTGAATGTAAAGAACTTAGCTGAGGTCTTGGGAATTTGCTGTTATCATCCTTCATCAACTCTGGGGAGACTACCAGGGATCAGAAAAGAGGAACTTCAGTCTGGACTGGTGTAATCAGGGAGGTCTACTTGGAGGAAGCGACATTCTGGTCTTTAAGCTTGGCAAGAACAGGGATGGTATCACTTTTCCATCTTACTGTATCCTTAGTACCTAGTATAAATCAGTCCTCAGCATATGCTTGTTGAGTGAATAAATGAGTGACTGGCCAAGGTCTTGAAGGAAGAATGGGAAGTGCACGTGGAAGGGATTTTAGGTATTTCTCTCTTTCCAGAGACCATATTTATGAATGAAGTAATATTTTCTATTTCTTCTTCTATTCTTTTTCATAAGGGCGTTACAGCTTTTCATGGTTATACTAAGACTATTCTGGTGTGGAGCTGCTTCACTTCCCTCGGTATGGGGTATGCCACTATTTATTTAAATGACCCCCTGTTGTCAGACACTTACCTTGTTTCCAAGTTGTCATTATTGTAAGTGATTCTCTGATGATCATCTTTGCACATACATCTAATTATTTCCTTAGGTTAAATTCCTGGACAGAGTCTCATGGGTCACATGGTAGGTATGTGTAATGCCTTAAGCTTTTGGACACAGAGTGTTAGATCACCCTCCAGAGAGGCTGAGCCAATTTCCCTTGCCACTTGGCCGTCAGCTCATCTGCTTGCTCATCTGCTGCCTGAGAGATGGGCTCTCACCATTCCTGCAGCACTGGTCACTGTCTTCCCTGCTCGGCCAAGTGGGAATTGTGGGGTGAGCTCGTCTCTCTGTTCTTCAAGCCTGCTGGATATCTGTCGTGTCATGTTAGGATGACATTAAGTGCGAGGCTGAGAAATCTCCTTAGAGGAGAGAAGCTCCCCAGATGTTGGAGTCAGTGCTGGAGTAGGGAAGAAGAGGTGCTCAGGGCACTGAGGCTGGTTGTAGGGCATCCCCTCGGCCCCTACCCTGCTTCCCTGGTCTCCTGCAGAGGTAACCTTGTCTAATCTCTTCCCACCTCACATGCATAATAGAAATAAACATTCTCTATGCTCTGCCTCCCACATCCCTTTATGACTCCTCCCACACTTGTCACACTCCTGTCACATTTTTCTATATCTCCATTGGCCGGTAGCTTGGAAGGATGGAGTCTTAGTCATTTTACTATCTCCAGCATCTAACATAGGATACCAATAATAAACTAGTAAAATGAAGGTAATAATAATAGTAGTAGCTAATGTGTTAAGCACTTACTCTGTGCCAAGCCCTTTGTATATATTTTATCTCAGTGAATAATCCTAAGAAACAAATGCTGTATGTACTTTTATTGGTATCCTCGTTTTACAGATGACGAGGCTAAGATAGAGAGGTGAAGTTACTTGCCCAAGGTCACATAGCCAGTGTGTGGAAAAGGTGGGGCTTGAAGCCAACTCCCTGTCAATTATTCTGCTAGGTACTTGGTGACTGTCCTAGTCACTAAGTGGGAAGCCAGCTTTTCCTCTGCTCCCTCCTTAATACTAGCTAATTTCTGGGAGGCATTGACAGTTATATGTCCCCAGCAGAGATGCGGAATCTGGTTTTTTCATTCCCATGAAAAAGCAAACTAGGGCTTGAGAGGATCTTCTTGGGGGAGTACTTTGAAAGACCGACCTGGAAATAAATAGCTCTCTCTCTCCTGACCTCCCCAGCTCCAATCACACTGTCTAGGGGTCACTCCCTTGTGAATTCATCCCTTTTCCATCAGAGCTTAAGTCTCCTTTTGAAAATGTAGATTCAATGAAGCTGGGGTGGGGGTGGGTAGAAAATGTAGAATCTTCCAGCAAATATCAGCCACCTCCATCCTTAATACCTTAGTGGGCAAAAAGACATCTGAACTTTCTTCTCAAGCTGCTGTTCCTTGCTCTTCTTTTCACTTGTTTCAAATTCAGTCCAGCTCAGGTCCAACTTCAGCCCACAGGTAGGTTTTCCAGTCTCTCCCATCTTATTTGGCCCTCTCCCTGCAGCTGCCACTCCAGTATTGCTCTTCTGACGGGATGATCTAGCCCAGGTCCCCCTAAAATTGTTCAAAGACAGCAGCAACTCGAAGATATGGGGCTCCTTGCAGAATCCCATGAACTACAGTCGCATCTCACTTACGGTAACTAAACGTGCAGTTTGGGGTGGTCAGATGACAGTAAGTTTTATGAGATTCCAGTAAGACAAAAGATGCAAGCATCAAAAGTTCTAAGAATAATTTGCTAATTCAACATTGACCAGACATCAGATTTGTTCCGGGACCTGACAACTCAGAAATACACAAGACTGAGCTGTGTTCTTGGAATGTCCAGTCCAGTGGGGGAGCCAGTTATAATGTTGGGTGGACACAGGGAGAAGGTTGGGTTCTGTTTTAGGAGTTCAGATGAAGAAAATACAGTTGGCTTTCCGTAAGTGTCAGCTATTTATTTGTTACAGGCTAGAAACAGATTTAGATTCTGGAGAGAGCCTGGGAGAGGAAAGGTCCTGCATGCTTACTTTATTCTTTTAGCTAAAGATTGTGCTTTGGGACTTACTGGCTTAACTGGGAAGCTGGCCTTAAGAGTGTATACAGCTGCATGGCAGGAGGCAGAGGGTGGTTAGGCAAACCTAGCATACCCAGAGGCATGATTCCAGGACTGACTGATTTTCAGATTTCAGGGCAGATAATGCTATGGAGATGATGGAAATGACATTATGTCACTGCTGGAAATGGGAATATAATAATTTCCTAACGTGCTTTAAGGTAAAAATGTAACGTCCAAACATTGAAAAAATACACGTCCATAGACCTAACTTCATCTCTTGGATCTCAGCATAGCATATATCATTCTTTGGAAGACACCTCCCTTCCATAATAAATAATCATCACAATGGCAATGATACTAAATAAAGATGACAGACACCGGGCGGCCTATGTGCTGGGCTCTGCTCTAAGTGCTTTACATATATTAGCTAATGTGATCCTAGTGACAACTATGAGGCAGTGCCATCATTTGCTTTGCAGATGGAGCAACTGAGGCAAAGAAAGCTTTAGTCACTTTCTCAAGGTCACACAGTTTGCATGTGGTAGAGTCGGATTTGAACACTGGAGCCTAGCTCTGAAACCTGGCCTCTTACCCACTGTATTATGCCATCTCTGCCATTGCTGTGCTTTTCCCCTTACTTATGGTCATTTTGGGCTGAACATTTTAACTAAATTCCTTGAGGATAAGAGTCTGGGTAAGCATGCAGCACACAGTAGGCACTTAATAAATGGTAGCTGCTATTCATCATTTAGAGTATACAAAATTCATCCCTTTTCATGAGCTCAGTGAAACATTCTGGCTACATTGGTTGATGGGTGGGGAAGGTATTGTGGTTTTTACAGTTGAGGAGATTGAGGTTCGGAGCATACCAGTGACATGCCAAGGTCACAGATGGGGAAGTGGGGGAGCTGAAATCAAACTCAGAGTGTCAGAGAAGGCAAGTCCCATTTGTGTTCCCCGGCAGAGCCTTGCCTGATAACGCAGAACTGATTGATTAATAAATAAGGCTTGTTGGCTTGTCTTGAAAGCTTGCTTCACCAAGTCCTACTGTGTCTTTTCCTAAGGAGTTTAGTGGGCTTCTCCACAACTGGCCTTTTCCTGGTGGGAAGGGATTTGTGAGTACACATAGGCCAATCTCAGGGACCCAGCAATCCTTTCTCTCTCTCTCTCTCTCTCTCTCTCTCTCTCTCTCTCTCTCTCTCTCTCTCTCCCCCTCTCTCTCTCATTCTTTCTCTTGCACGCCAATCTCTCTCTGCTTCATTTACTTGTTCTATCTCTGGCTGATTCCCTGCGATGAGTTGTGCTCCTGGAAAGTTGCCCTGTGACATTTCTTCCCTTTTGTGAAGTAGCCTTTCCGTGGAGGCTCATAAAGGAGAAGGAGGAGGAGGGAGTGGATGCCCTGGTAGTGTCATCCAGCAATGAAGCCTAGTGTTTAGGTTAAAGCTTTGAGCGTGTGCCCTTTTTCTTGTAGGGCAAACATGTGGTATTGTTCAGAACAGGTTTTAATATGATTGAAGCATTGGGTCCTTTGTCTAAGAGGGAGCTCAGCTGTGATTCCTAAAGCCGATTTGCTATGGGTTTCTTGATGCAGGGTCTGCTGGCAGACTTGCTATTTTGGTTTCCTATGCTGTTGTAACAAGTAACCACAAACTTTGTGGCTTAAGACAACACCGATTTATTATCCTACAGTCCTGGAGGTGAGACATCCTCAAACCAAGGTGTCAGCAGTGGGGCTGTGGGCCTTCTGAAGGCTCCTGGGGAGAATCTTTTTCTCACCTTTTCCATTTTCTACAGTCTGCCCACATTCCTTAGCTAGTAGCTTCTTCCACCATCTTCAAGATCAGCAACAAAGCATCTTCATACCTCTCCCTGCCTTTCTTTCTCTCTCTCCCCCATACTTCCATCATCACCTTTCCTCTCTGACTCTGGCCCTCCAACCTCCCTCCTATAAGGACCCTTGTGATTATGTTAGATTCACCCAAATAACCCAGGATAATCTCCCCACCTCAAGACCCTTAACTTAATCACACTTGCAAAGTCTCATTTGCCACTTAAGATAATCTATAAACCCCTTTTGGGGATGAAAATGTGGACATCTTTTGGGGCCATTATTTTGCCTATCACACTTGCTAAGTGAAATGGAAGCGTTCTCTTTTTCCAGGATATCTCAGTGCTCTCATTTCCTTGGGAGACAGAAAAGCCCAGAGAACCTTGAGAAAAACTGTTCAGATTCACACCCCATTGTCCCCCTCTTTCTAGTTTTGTTGTCTTGGGCAAGTCACTTGAGCTCTCTCTGTCTGATTTCCTCATCTTGAAAATGAGTGAATAACATCACACAAACTCCTTTCATTGGTGTCAGTCATGAATAGTGCCGGGGTAAAGCCTGGCATCTGGCAAATAGTAAGCACCCGCCCCCTGCAACAGGAGAGAGGACTGGGAATCAGGAATGCCAGGTAGCATCATGATAATAAATTCAGAGGGCCTTGGTTCAAATTCCAGTCTTGCAGCTTATGCACTAAATGGCCTCAGGCTAGTTGCTTTAGGAGTCTCAGTTTCTTTGTAAAACAAATGAAACCATTATCATCCTGAGAAGGGATTGTTGGGAGGACCAGATGATAATGCTGCACATACGAATTGTGCAGGATGTAGTGGGTAGCTTTGGTTGCTGCAGCTATTACTACCATCATTTCCCATCCTCTTTGGGGTAATGGAAAGTCTTACTGGGCTGCCTCTGCTCCACAGAATGAGGGTAGAGCAAGGCAGCTTGCTGAATTAGGGCCTGAGGAATCTCTTTGCAATGCTCTGTCACTGAATGAAGCCTCGAGAGCATCAGAGCCTGGCCAGGCTCAGCCTTGAGGAGTCTAAATTTCGAGGTGTCTCTCTGCTGCAGTGCCACAGGCTGGTGGAGCTAGTGGCAGCAGCTGGTTCTTTGAACAAAGGGTTCTCCAGAAGCACCCGGGACAGAAGAGGGGTTTGGCAGTGGTGACCAGGGAGGTGGGCAGGGTGGGGCAAAGTCCCCTGACAAGGCCAGGCCAGTTCCTAGATGGCGTGGTCAATGGAGAGGGTGTGGAGCTCCAGTTTCAAGCATATTATTATTTTTTAATTTTGCTGCAAAGTCCTTGTTTCAATGAAGGCTTGGGCAGATGCCCAGTATGCAAAACAGTTAAAAGCACCACTCACTGTTCTAGTTGAAACCAGAGTGGAGGGTCAGTTGAGGCCTCTTTTCATTTCCACAGGGGCCTCTAGGCGGCCTGGTTTGGAAAAAGCTGACAGGGTCGTGAAAACACAGGCTTTGGAGTCAGACAGACCTGATATTTGCATCCCTGCCTCTGCTTCTCCCTGGTTGTGTGAGCTTGGGGGCTTCACGTCATCTGTCTGAGCCTTCATCCTCTTGTCTGAAAATGGGGCAATAATAGCACCCACTTCATGTAGTTGTGAAGTGTGGGGATAGTCACTGTAAAGTGCCTGGTACAATGCCTGACATGTGGTGGGTGTCTAGGTACACAGCAGGTGGTAGCTATTGCCATTCCCTAAGGGAGAGCTGAATTCATGAGAGGCCTTCCCAGAATACATACCTAATGGTCAGGGAAGCTGTGAGAAATTCCTTGGGATTGGAAGCCAAGAGGCCTGGGAACTATTCAGGCTCTGATTCTACCACCAGCATCCTAAATGACTTTCATTCCTCCCTGGGCTTCTTGAGTCACTCTTCAAATGTTTATTGAGGTGGCCAGGTACGGTGGCTCATGTCTGTAATCCCCGCACTTCGGGAGGCTGAGGTGGGTGGATTGCTTGAGGTCAGGAGTTTGAGATCAGCCTGGCCAACATGGCAAAACCCCATCTCTACTAAAAATACAAAAATTAGCCAGATGTGGTGGTATGCACCTGTAGTCCCAGTTATTTGGGTGGCTGAGGCATGAGAACCGCTTGAACCCAGGAAGTGGAGGTTGCAGTGAGGCGAGATCTTGCTACTGCACTCCAGCCTGTGTGACAGAGCAAGTCTCTGTCTCAAAACAAAACAAAACAAAACAAAATATGTTTATTGAGGGCTTCCTATGTGCCTGGGACTGCCTGAGGCTATAGGACACAGGTCCTGGCATTTGAAAAGCTTGCATACTATACTCAACTCTGCTACTTCCTAGCTCTTTGGCTGTGGACAAGCCACTTCTCCTCTTTGGTCCCCAGTTTCTCCACCTGTAAAGTGAGGACACTGAATTTATGTCACAGGATCATCACAGAAAATAGTCGATAATTTTTTTCCCCTCAAACTTGTCAAATGCATTTTAAATGAGCTCCAAGAGAGACATCCTGGAATCATACAACCGTGAGTCTGAATGCTATGTCTATAACTTACTGTGAAGCCTTGAGCAAGGAATTTTATTTCTTGAGTCTAAGTTTTCTCATGTGCAAGATGGGAATAATTATAGTGCCCCGAAAGGGTCATGGCGAGGACTTGAGAAGATGATACATGTAAAGTTCCTAGCAAAAGGGCTGGCACATAGTAGGTTTTCAATAGCTGTCATCATTTCTACCACCACCACCACCACCACCACCATAATCATCACCATCAACATAATCACTATAATCATTATCAATCAACACCATCACTATAATCATCGCCATGATTACCATCATGATAACAATTACTACCACCACCGCCACCACCATCACCCTCATTATCACCATGTATAAAATGAAGCTCTAGGCCAGATACAGTGGTTCACACCTGTAATCCCAGTGTTTTGAGATACTAAGGCAGGAGGATCATTTGAGGCCAGGAGTTTAAGATCAGCTGGGGCAATACAGTGAGACCCATCTCTGCAAAAAATTTAAAAAATTAGCAGGGTATGTTTGTGTGCACCTCTAGTCCTAGCAACTGGAGAGGCTGGAGTGGGAGAATCACTTGAGCCCAGGAGTTTAAGGTTTCAGTGAGCTATACTTGCACCACTGTACTCCAGTTTGGGTGACAGAGACACTGTCTTTTTTTTTTTTTTTTTTTTTTGAGATGGAGTTTCACTCTTGTTGCTGAGGCTGGAGTGCAATGGCACGAACTCAGCTCACTGCAGCCTCCACCTCCTGGGTTCAAATGAATCTTTTGCCTCCGTCTCCCAAGTAGCTACGATTACAGGCAAGAGCCACCACACCCAGCTAATTTTTTGTATTTTTGGTAGAGATGGGGTTTCGCCATGTTGGCCAGGCTAGTCTCGAACTCCTGACCTCAGGTGATCCACCTGCCTCGGCCTCCCAAGTGCTGGGATTACAGGCATGAGCTACTGTGCCAGGCCAAGACACTGTCTTAAATTTTTTTTTTAAATGAAGCTCTAAATGGTCTCATTTTAAGTCCTGGCTCTCATGGAGAGAAGTAAGTGACAAATGTAGTAGTTAACCCTGGGCCATCTGGATGGGAAGCTTTAGATGTGAGTCTCCAATAGAGAGAGTTCTCCTTCACTTTGCAGAGAAGTTCTAAGCAGATCTTGGTCTGTTTGAGATTTCCTGACCTTTTTCCAATGTAAGCCCTTTCCCAAAGCCAGCAGGAATAGGGCCCTTGAAATCTGGAGCACTGGGAGCCATGAGCATCCATTCCTCTTTATATATTTTCCCTTTTGATACTTTTATTTCCTTGTCCATACAGTGATTTCACTTCAGAAAACCAGTCTGGATCTTTCAGGGAAGGATCTTTGGCCAAGACTCATGGTCTGATTGAGACCTAAAATTTCCCTTCATTCTACTCAAACCACGTGCTGAAGGGTGCGGTTGGCACAGACCATCCTAGATGGGTTGTCAATTCTTTTATCGCTCTGTCTAAACATTTGCATTGTAGGACAGGTTATGTATTATGGAATCCTAGCAGCTCACAGCTTAGGTGTTCTTATTTTTGCATTTTAACCTCTTGCTTTCAGTCTTTAGGAAAAAGAAGGTCCTTATATTCTCATTTTACAGATAGGACTTGGAAGCATTAAATGACTTTTCCAAGGTTGTATGGGGGCTGGATCTGGCTTCCAGAAAACTATCAAGTGCTTATTCAACTAAGCCATCCTGTCCCTTAGAAATTTCCATTTCCTAAGCCTCAGCTTTTCTGCCATGAATTCTAAGGAATTCCAGGTACAGGTCAGAAATCTGCAGCAATGGGGGTGAGGACAGGTCAGCTGGGTGAAAGTTTGAGGGGGGAAAAAGCACTTAGGGAGCTTTCCACACTAGAGCCAAACTCTTGTCTGAGCAGAGAGGGGCACTGCAGGACTGGGGGCGTGAGGGAGACAGGGGCTGCAAAGTTATAGCTCCTTTGCTCTGAGAGTGAGCGACAGTATTAGAACAAATGCGTGGTAGGTAAGCTGTCACTGACTAGACTGTGTATTGTCGAGAAGTCCCGTCCCGCACTCCTCCGGACTCCCCCTTCTCTGCTCTAACCATCCAATTACTTAACTTCACTGCCTGGGGCTTCACTTCTCGCCCATCCCCTCCTCCGCCGCATCTTAGCGCTGTCCATGGTGCTGACCGCCAATCCCCTGGTTGCCGTTCCGACCAGCTGGGATCTCTGGTGCGCCCAACCTCCCCTCCCGGCCTCCCACCTTTCTTTCTCCAGGCACCGCACACATAAATCACGGGTGGGAGGCAGGCTTGGTTCCCGTTTGGTTCCCCCTGCACTGGGAAGCTGCCGCCCCCCTTCCCTTGCTCACACAGGGCTTTGCAGTAGTGGTGGCAGCCGCGGCAGAATCCGGCTCTGGGGAAGCAATTGATTCGTCTACTGCCAGCAGCCCAGAGTTGCCTACGCGGACTGGAAAGAAGGGAAAGAGAGAGAGAGAGAGAGAGAGAGAGAGAGAGAGAGAGAGAGAGAGAGAGAGAGACACTCACAGAGCGAAAACCTTCATCTGTGTGGAGGACAATCTGAGGGAGCCACTGTCCCTGTCCACTGACTCACTGCTGGCTGGTCCGAGTTTCCTCCGCTTCTAGCAGTGGTATTTCTTTTTGTCTCAGTCCTGCATGATTTAGGGGTAGTTGATGTATCTGTGTGTCTGTGCATGTACATGTGTGTGCACTGGTGCTTTGATTTTATTTTGAGAAGAGTAGGAGAGTCAAATGAACAATTTTCTTTCAGGCACCTCTGCTGAGCTTTTAAACCAAGTCATTGGGACTTAGCGTCTTCCTAGCCGGCAAAGAAGGGAGGAGTTGGCAAGAATTTGGCTCACTCGTTCCCCCTGCAATCCTCCGGCGCGGTAAGTGATATTCTCCTGGGTTGTGGATATGGGCTAGGGCTATTGAAATCTCAATTGTAATGTGTGTGCCTGGTGGGATAAAGGGTAGTTGGGAGGAGAAGGGTGTCGAGGAACGACTATGCTTATTTGCCTACATTCTGCAGTGTTTTATCACCTAAGCGGCATCCCAAAGCCAAATGAGATTTTGGCTCAGTGCCCAGGGAGAGGGTAAAATGTGCTCATGTTGTAGGCAATGCGATCAAAATTGTGGCTTCTGCCCAATTTGCCCTCTCCTTTGCAGCAGAAGCTGGTGAAAGTAGCCGGCAGTTCTGAGTTAACCCTTCGTGGGGCTGGCTAGTCTGGCATGGAGGGACTCCGGATGTTCTGACTTAGCAAGTGAGCGCTTATTCCTGGAGGGGAGAGGGTCACCTGGAAGGGTAGCTCTTGCCTGAGCACACTGGGTGAGATTTACATAGGACAGAGCTTAGATTGTACCATCTTCCAGGAGCAGATGAGTAATTTAATTGTGGTGGTTTTCGCGAGCTTGGCTGTTCTGGCTTTCCTGAGATGGGAGACCTGGGAGCTAGGAAAGGGCCATACTTTGCTTGGGATGAGTGGTCAGGCAGGCTAGAAGGGAGCAGCCACTGCCTGCAGAGCAGATTATGTTTTGTTTTCACAGGTGGTGTAACCTGTAAGTAATTGTATGGAGGAGTGCCCCGGCACTAGCTTGGGAGATTCTATCCTTGAGTTTGTCTCGGATGGAATGAGGGGAACAGCACTTGTTCAAATTCTGGGGCAAGATTCCAGGCTCTGGCTTCAGTTTTGTTCCAGGGCAGACCATCCCCCTGCACTAGTTTCTTTTTCCAAGATCCTGATGGGCTAAGGCTGCACCAACCTGTTAGTGAGTAGGAAGTGGAAGTACCTTGAAACTGAATCCAAAAGCTCACATTTAATTTTGAAATGCCTTTGATGCTAATCTGTGACCCATCAAAAGGGGATTTCGCTCTGCTTTCTGCTTTGATCACATCTACTTTTCTGGAAATGAATGCCCTTATTTTTAGCATCTTTGCGGTTATCTCAGGGGCTACCTCAGGGTTCTGCATCCCCAAGGATTTCCTTCTTAGATTCTTGCTCTTGGAGGTGGGAGGAATGAAACAACAGCCACAGAGATTGGCAAGCCTGAAATATAAGCAGAGTTCACTCACTTCTTTTTTTTTCTCTAGCCCCAAAGCCAAGAAGAGATGCTGAAATTCCAGGGCATGTACCTGCTCAGCCCTCCCAGGGGAGGGCTGTCCGGTGGCTAATGCCAAAGATCTGGTCCTCAAAGTCCCTGACTTTTCTTCCTAGCTTCCCTTGCTGGGTGACCTTGAGGAGGAAGCTGCCTTGGTTTCCTCACTGGGAAGCCTTGAGTGTGAATAATGAATGTGAGGAAATTTTGTTCAAAAAAGAACCACAGATCTGGCTATGGGTGATATTTAAAGTATTGAAATTTGATACTAATTGATCAGAATGGCTAGGGTTCTGGAATAGGGGATCTTTGGGGGGGGGTCAAACCTTTTAATTGCTGGATTATGGAGAGGTTTGGGGGGGATCTTAGGAGACTATCAAGAAAGCCACGGAGGTCTCAGGGCAGCATCACCGTTTCATTTTTTTATTTTAATATTTTTAACAACTGGTTTAGCCATGTGGTACATGCCAGCCCAGCTGAGATCGCTAAGACTTGGCTGTCCAGATGTGGACACTGCCCAAAGATCTCCCCATTGCCTCACTTCCTTAGGGATGGCCAAGATCTGAGAGGCTGCCCTCCCTCCTCCCCCATCACATTTGAAGTGGTGCATTGTGGTGCACCAGGGAGAGGGAAACAGAAGCTTCTGGAAAGAGCCTTGGACTTGGGTCAGGAGACCTGGGTTCCAGCCCCAGCTGTCTCCACTTTCTGGGCCTCAGTTTCCCCATCTATGCAATGGAGCAGTCTGTCCCAATGGCCCTAAGGCCCCTTCCAGTTCTGGGTTTCTGTGACTGTGGGATAGGTATGTGTGTGAGTGTTTGTGAATGCGCGTGCCCACATTTCTAGGAAGGGTTAGCACTGTGCTGGATAATATATCCTGTGTCAGGGAGTGGCTCTGTTTGGGGTGAATTGGGATAGAGGAGTCTCGTGAGAACTTTCCTAGGTTTTTAGAATCCTGAACTCAGCTGGAAAGGGGTCTGCTTTATTGATGGCCTTAGATGCACAGAGATGCAAATTTCGCAGCACTTGAAGGCTCCATAGAGACTCTTCTCAGGAGTAGCAGCAAGGACTCCTTGGAGTGCCTCTGCTCTGAAAAGATGCATATATACACTCAAACACACAACATCAGGGTGTTGGATCCTCCCTAATGCCCATCTGAGCACCGCCCCCAAGGTCAGAACCTCTGATTTAGTCAAACCCTTTCCAGGGGGTCCCAGAGACGGAAAACAATTTGCCCAAGACCACACAGTAAGTTATGGCAGTGACATACAAACCCACCGTTATGAAGACCAAGGCATCATCCCTTCACTCCTGGCTCCAGCAGCCCCTACTCCCCCCATTCAACCTGACGCACAGAGGTAGCATGTTCAGCAGTGTCTCTCCAGCCTGTGCTGGTAATCAGGAAGCTTAGCCATGGAGACAAATGTGGACATTTCCTTTGTTGCTGGCAGGAGAGAGGCAGCAGCCAGAGATTCTGTGATTCCATAGGGGTAGCCTGGGAATTCAGTCCCAGCAGCCCACTCTGCCTTTCTCCTTATTGCTCCATACACAAACTGGCTGCTTTGTCTGAAGATGTGCATTCGGTTGGAGTGATTGCTCTTGGGCTTTCTTTGTGGGATGGGATATTATACTTTAACTCTTTCCCACTCTGTGAATGGGTCCTACAGAGTTTATGGTTTTCCAATAAAAACCACCATGACGCATGGACCTGTCTTCTGTTCTTCATCCCCTGTCAGTGGGGAGCTGATTGTAATTGCAGATAAGTTAGGAGTTGATGTGATGGCAACGAGAAGAAAACAGTGTGGTTTATTTCTGTTAAGAGTTGTGGCCATAATCTGGGGTAAAAATAATTCTGGGACCCAGTCATGATGGACTGGAGCCGATGAGTTTAAATATTTAATTTCCACCCAGGATGAAGAGCCTTGAAGTGCTGAGAGAGTGAAGGAGGCACTGCAGAAATAGCCCCCTCCTTTCTGTGCTTCACACCTGTCTGCCTCCTTAACCAGCCAGGGGCTGCAGTGTGGACTCTGGAAGCAGTCAGATCTTAGTTCTAATTCTGACTCTGACATTTCCTTGCTGTGTGACTTCAGCAAGGGCCTTAACCTCTCTGAGCCTCAGTTTCTTAAATTGGGTATATTAGGGTAGCATCATATAGGGATTAAGAGGATGGGCTCTGGAAATAAATTTCCTAGGCTTAGATCCTGGTCCTAAGCACTTTCTGGTTGCGTCACTTCACCTCTCTGGACCTCAATTTCCTCATCTACAAAATGGGAATAAGAATGCAGTTGTGAGAATGTTACGAGTTAATGATCAGTTTATACTGAGCCTGGCAAGGAGTAAATTGTCCAACAAATGTTTGTTTGCAGTGGGGGCGATGTTGGTGATGGTAACAGCGAAAACACCCGTGACCAAAACAAGAGTAGGGTGAGGTAGAGGAAGGTGAATTCTTTGGGCTGTGTAACTGTGTGACCCATGAGAGAGAGGATGAAGCTCAGAGATAGGAGCTGCCAGCCCCTCCTGTTCCCCACTGCAGTTTCCCAGTTGCTGCAGGTTCCCAGAACTCAGTTTCTTCATCTGTGAAATGGGCATAATGACTCCCTCTTTGTTTGGCTTGTGAGGCTCTAAGCAACTAACAGGGGAGTCATGAGCATGGTGGGTAGGCCCCAGAGAAGAGTTCTAGTAGCAAAAGCCCTGCTGACCACTCAAGTCTTTTGTTCTTTCAAGTCCCTGGGAGGTTTTTGCTGAATCATCCCAGGCTATAAGCTCTGAGCCATGTATTTTCTCCAGGAAACCTGAGCTTTCCCTCTCTTCTCTGGGAAGTGCTTTTCCTGCTACAGCGCTTCTGTGTAGGAGTCCTCAGGTGCCACAGGGTGAGATCCTTAAGGGCCAAGGCTGTGAGTGCTGTCTTCATTTTTTGTTGTCTGGGTCAGCCCACAGCAGGTGCTCAGCAATGACTTACTGAGTGAATGAATGAATGAATGAATGAAGCCCAATTGACTGACTAGTGAACATGTCAGTTTGGGGCCTGTGGTCCAGCCAGAGGCCTGCACACAGTAGGTGCTTAGTTAGTGTTTGTTGATTATGATGAGTCATTGTTGAGAGGTTTGGAAGGACTTGGCTCTTGTCTCAGATTTGTTACAGGCAAAGGACAGGCCTCTCTCTCTTCCTGCCAGAGTGCCCATTGCTATTTATCATGCATTGCACATTTATTGAATACCTACAGTATGCCTGGTACTATGGTGGGCATTGGGAATAAAGTGGCAATGAAGATACAGTCCTTGCCAGGTGGGGTCATTCATGCCTGTAATCCCAGCATTTTGGGAGACCAAGGCAGGTGGCTTACTTGAGGTCAGGAGTTCAAGACCAGCCTGGTCAACATGGTAAAACCCTGTCTCTACAAAAAAATACAAAAATTAGCCAGGTATGGTGGTGTGTGCCTGTAATCCCAGCTATCTGGGTGGTTGAGGCAGAAGAATTGCTTGAACCTGGGAGACAGAGGTTGCAGTAGTCAAGAGCATACCATTGCACTCCAGCCTGGGACAAGACTCTGTCTCAAAAAATAATAATAATAAAATAAAAGATACTATTCCTTTTGGGACTTAAAGTAGGTGGCTACCTACATAATGTGATCTTTTGGGAGGTGTGGTACAAAGAGGGCCCCCTGAGTCACCCAAAGACATTCAGTTCACTGATACCTGAAATTTTCACCATTCAAGTTTTATTCCTTTTCTTAAGGCTTTGCTCTTAGTTAAAGAACAGATGCTTTGGAGTGAGTTAATGCATCCAGCCTTATTAGTCATTTACACTGTAATCAGAAGCTGTAAGAGCCTTTCCTAAAAGTGAAGTCGGCTTGGTTTCTTGGAGCAGGGAGAGGGGGGCTACATTACTTGGCTTGCAGGCAAAAGAAGGGCAAAGGGCAGAGAAATGTGGATGTTCCTGGGTTTACATTCTGTTGTGGGGTAAAGAGCTCTTGATGGCCAGAGTCATCTGACTAGCCTGAATCAGGTGACTCATCTAACTCAGTGGTTCTGATCGTGGTTCTCCCCACCCTGAAGCAATATCAGTATTACCCAGGAACTTGTTAGGAGGGCATATTCTTGGGTTCCATCCAGACTTGCTGCACCAGAAACTGAGTGCAGAGCCCCCACTGTTGTAAGTGAAGGCTTTTTTTTTTTTGAAAGGCAAAACACTTTTACAGGTGTTAACTATAGCAGTTCTAAGTGTGTTGTAAGCCTCTGACATTTTGCCAAGGTGCCCCTGTGACCCCCCAAGGGGCTGAGCAGGGTAAGACCAAGCCCATTGCCTCCTGTACATACCATCTCCTTTCTGCTGCTGAATCCCACAGGAGCATGACCTGGACCTAGCATGTTGTTCCCATTCCCTGCTAACCTCAGATGCTTCCAAGGAGTCATTTTTTGCTAGGCAGGACCCCAGGACTTGGTTTCTTAGATAGCTTCATGGCAAAGCCTTAATAATCAGCTTTCCAGCCAGGCCTGGGTTTTGGGATTTGAGGGAACAGTTTTTTGTTTGTTTGTTTGTTTTTGTTTCTGAGATAGGTCTTGCCCTGTCACCCAGGCTGGAGTACAGTGGCACGATGATCATAGCTCACTGCAACCTTGAATTCCTGGGCTCAAGCGATCCTCTTGCCTCAGCCTCCCAAGTAGCTGGAACTATAGGCATGACCACGCTGGGCTAATTGTTTAATTTTTTGTGTAAATGGCATCTCCCTATGTTGCCCAGGCTGGTCTCAAACTCCTGGGCTCAACTATCCTCCTGCCTCAGCCTCCCAAAGGGCTGGGATTCCAGCTGTGAGCCACTGCACCCAGCCAAACGTGATGCTTCTTAGCCCAACTCTGCTCCCCATTTGGGCCAGGAAAAGTGGGGAGGCAGCCGTGCTGAGGCCCCAGGCTGCTGTATGCAATGTCACTGTGGTTTCCTCGAAGTAACTGTCTTGCTGTCATTAGTTTTAATCATATAACACACGCTTAAATCTCACTGTAATGGAGCCCTGTCAGACTCTGGTTTAGTAATCCCTCCAGTGAGCATGAGAACATGCCTCAGGAAGCCGGGTGTTTTACCACCCCCTGCAATTAATCAACCAGAGGAAACTCATCTGACAGCATCATAATGACGTGTGGTTCGTGAAGGATTTATTTAGAGAGCGAGGGGGGAAAATATCTTCTCATCTCTCAATATAATCTGAGTGAGTTCATTCAGCTGCCTTTTTCTTTCGTTCTTTCCTCTCTTACTTTTCCTTTTCTTCCTCTTTAATGCACCTACACAATGACGAGTGGTGACTTGTGAATGGAAGCAGCTTTCAGCAGAGAACATATTATGTAAGCAGGTTTTGGTGCCAGCCGTTGATGGCGCGGCGGCGTTCTGGGGCTGCAGAGAAGAGAGATGGTTTCTCGAAGTTTGCTGGGAGGCTTTTCATGCAAGATGCTGCCAGACAGCATCTGTGTGGCCCGCTCCATCGCACAGCCTTCCTGCCTGCACGCTTTCCCCTTTCCCTCTCTGCCTGCCTGTGTTTTTCCTCTGTCACTGTGGTGTTAAGTTCCTAAGCTCTGTCTTTATCTCTCCCTCCCTCTCCTTTTCCCTGCCCGGCTCCTTAGTTTTCCCACCTTTTAAATAAATTCCCTGCTTTCTCCTTGCAGTCTCTCTTTCTCCCTTTCCCTCTCTGCCTTTCTCTCTCTTCTGCCCCGGCCTCTCCTCCTTTCCTTTGCTTGCTCTCTGTCTGTCTTCCTCATTCCATCTTTAAGACATGCAGAAATTACTTGTAAAGGGAATACATTTGTGAGTTTCTGAGACTCAAGGTGATAAGGGCTCCAAGTAGGGTCACCAATCATCCAGCTCTGCCTGGAACTGAAGGCGGTCCTGGGATGGCTCACACTTGTAATCCCTGCACTTTGGGAGGCCAGGGCAGGAGGATTACTTGAAGCCAGGAGTTTGAGACCAGCCTGGGCAACATGTGAGACTTCTGTTTCTATAAGAAAGTTAAACAATTATCTGGGCATGTGGCACACACCTGTAGTCCCAGATACTTGGGAGGCTTAGGCAGGAGGATCGCTTGAGTCCAGGAGGTTGAGGCTGCAGTGAGCTATGGTTGTGCCACTGTTCTACAGCCTGGGTGACAGAGTAAGACCCTGTGTCGAAAACAAAACAAAACAAAACAACAATAAAGAGTGGAGAGAGGCCTGGGCAAACTGTGATGAGTTGGTCATCTTACCTCCAAGCCAAATGCTTGGAATTTTGTAGAATGTTCAAAAGGCCAAAGATTCAGCTTTCTGGGTGAGTCTTCTGCCCTCATGCTCTGGTGGCACACAGTGGTTGTGAAGCCCTCCCAAGCTTGGCATTCTCTATGTGGCTCCAGCATGGACTATCTAGACCAGGCGTCCCTAAACTTTTTACACAGGGGGCCAGTTCACTGTCCCTCAGACCATTGGAGGGCCGCCACATACTGTGCTCCTCTCACTGACCACCAATGAAAGAGGTGCCCCTTCCTGAAGTGCGGCGGGGGGCCAGATAAATGGCCTCAGGGGGCCGCAGTTTGGGGACGCCTGCTCTAGACACATAAAAGCCTCCGTCAGAGCTCAGAGGTCAGTCAGGGGCAGGAGACTCCCTTCCGCTTCCCTAACTCCTGTCCCTGACAAGACTGCCCACCCAGCTAGTTATTCCCTCACTGGTCACCCAGGGGTGGGGATTGAGTAGAGACTGCAGATGGTTCAATGCCTGAGGTTCTCAAACTTAGCCTGCATCAGAACCCCCTGCAGGAGTTGTCAAAACAGAGTTTCTGATTCAGTGGGACTAGGATGGAGCCCACGAATTTGCACACTGAATGAGTTCCCAGGCAGTGTTGATGCTGCTGGCTCAGGAGCCACACTTTGAGAACCACGGCTCTCTGCAGACTCATTCCCGATTCCCTCCTTTCCAGACAAGTCTTGTACATTGCCATGTACTGGACACTGTTCTAGCCACTGCAGACTCAGCAGTGAGGGAGCCAGAGTTCCCTGCACCCTGGAGCGCACAGCCCAGTGGGTGGCAAAACCAATCAAGTAAATGCACAAACAAGAGAACTCCAGAGACCAAGTGAAGTGCCATGGAGGA